>NW_012236513.1:342752-527791 GCF_000787575.1 Acytostelium subglobosum LB1 | reverse complement strand
ATGAGGCGAGTGACGGCGTCCCGGAAGAACTCGTCGGCCTTCTTAAGTGCGTGAAGGCTTGGTCAATGATGTCCTCGGAACAATCCACGGCCGGGAGGTTGAAGGTGGTCTGGATAAGCGAGGTGGCGTGTGGAGGGGACAAACCAGCAAACCTAAGATGAAGGTTGGAGATATCCTGGTTGCATTCATGAGGTGGAACGGTCCACCCATTCGCGCGACCAGCAATCAGTTGGAGAACCTTCGCGCCTAACTCGTCGTTGGCAGGGACGGCAAGTGGTCTGGGGAGAACAACCGGCTCCTCAGGGGCAGCGTTGGCCTTAGCCCTCATCACGTTGAGTTCATTGAGCGTAGTCCGGAGGTCCCTGACTAACTCCACATTGTCGTCGAGAAGCTTGGCCTCACGGGCACGAGAGGCGCGATATTTCTCCGACGTGCGCTGCGCCTTCTCCTCCATGCGATCATGTCTATCCTTGCATTTGCGCAATGCCTCGAGCTCGATCGCCATTTCACCATTGACGGTCTCGAGTTCGCAGTATCTCTTGACGAGGTCGCCATGACTTAATGAGCTAATTTTTTTGACGTAGTCGTCTGATGAATTCTTGTATGAGGACATAGAATGAATGTACAGAGTACAGCTGTGATTGTCCTGGCCAGGAACTTAAAGCAATACGCTGTAGAGTGATTAAACTAAACTAAAAGAAAAAAGTTTAATATAAAGAGATGTACTCTTAATATTATTGAACGTTCACTTGAGAGTATGACAGTTAGTAACTGAAGACCCACTGTCTATGAATGAACGAATCATATAAACTTATTTATTTATATAATTAATGATTGATTGCGTGTAACAAGAGGACATACCTTGAGAGTATGACAGTTAGTAACTGAAGACCCACTGTCTATGAATGAACGAATGAAGTGATTGAGTGCGCGAAGCGACATCAAAACACTTTGGCAAAACGAATCATTCGACTCTGGAAGTTCCTCATGTTACATACTAGGAAAAATCAAAAAGTGCTCGGACCAGGAATCGAACCTGGGCTAGAAGAGCCACAATCTTATGTACTACCACTATACGATCCGAGCGTTTGATGAGGGCAAAAGTTAGACCAATGGTTTTAACCTAAAAAAACGCAACAACTTAAATCCACAATCTTTTGTACTACTACTATTCGATCCGAGCGTTTGATGAGGGCAAAAGTACTGACTGAAAGTGGAAATTTTCTTTTGTTGCTTTTATGCTAAATAAATAGCCCGATTTTTTGATGCGGGCACAAGTTCGAACTATTGATGATCTTTTTGTTTCCTCAATCTTAATTCCATTATTCGATCGACCAAGAGTTTGCAAAATTTCGATTCTATTTTGGGGAAAATTCAATTAACAAATGAGTATCAGTTCGGTTAAATGGTCTAACTGAAACTGAAACTGACCTCAGTTCAGTCCAGTTAACAGAGTGACTGACCAGTCTGAGGAGTGGAATATTACACCTGAGCCTATAACGGAAGACCGATCCGACAGAAACTGGGACTGAGCGTTCAGTTTAAATGAACTGAATTGCGATGCTCAGTCATCAGTTGTGAGCCTTATCCTCTATTCATAAGGAAATAAATTGAAATTTAATGAATGAAGAATTTATTTAAGAAGAATTAGATATATAAATGTTAATAAAACAATTGAAAATAGAGCTGGGCTTGGTTTGAACTTTGATGAGGAGCTGATCACATGCTTGCAAATGATACGAGAGTCCTCTGGACATATAATTGAAAGTTCATCATTGACATGAACTCTATGGCCAGGTTTTCGACATGTATACCAAGTGGAGTTATGACTGAATTGTAGATGAGTATTGTCGCATCTCTGTGGAAGACAAGTTGGTACCTTTTCTGGGAATATATGAGTTTGGGTATTGAAGCATGCAGATGAATCTCCCAACACCTCACCATATTGATTTGGCTTTCTTGATGTATCCAAACAATAGTATGAACTACCAGAATTGTCCACTACCTCTGGAGAGTTGAACAAACAATAGTCAAAGACTGGACCATTCTGTGCACCCCATGTACCATCTTCAAAGTGTTGATATTGAGTTGGTAGTACAGTTGGATAGACCCAGACCTGAGACAGACCAACTCCAGATCTAGTGGCCGAGCATCCAGGTTTTGAATTAGTAATTTCCCAATATCCATCAAATCCCCAAGTTGTATCGGAACAAGGTTTGAGTGCAAAGTCACATCCTTTCTTCAAACCAAACACCAATGGCTTGACATCCTTTGATTCATGAACTGTGTACCATCCAGTGTCCTTGAGCAATGCCAATGTCAAGCCAGTGATTGGAGCATATCCTTGGCTGTAGCCAAGCATCAATTCCTCTCCAAATACTGCGGCCTTCCAGTGGTTTCCAGCGGTACCAAGTCCACCTATATCCTCCAACTCGGCACCAGGCATTGCATCACAACCAAAGTGATCCTTTACATATGCCAGTACATTTGGAGTTTGAATATATTGTTTGTTCACCTTATAATGTTTACCCTTTGAATTAACAAATTCATGGTTCTTTGTGATTATAGCTGGCCGTTCCAATGTAACTGATTCAAAGTATGGTGCCAAATATGCATTGAATCCAAGTGCATGTGTCATCTCATGAAGTGAAACACTTGGTTTGATTATTGATTGATTCATTGATTAGGTTAATGAATGAGAGTGATAGATTGAAAAACGTACATACCTTTGATACGTTCTCCATTGTTCATGATATTCATTGTTATCAACCATGTTTGATAAGGCAGCAAAGGCACTTGGAACGTAGTTGATCATTGCTGTTAATGGAGCATTGGTGTCACCTCTGAGGGTACAATGGATTGCAGAGGCTAACTCATATGGATCAGAAACAGGATGAGCAGTAATATAGACCATTAGATCTCCTTTGAATCCATCTCTCAGATCAATAGTGATTGGTTCACCAAAACAACTACTTTGAACTTCTTGTACATAATGGATATCAGGACCATGTACATCAAGAATTCCACTAAATGTATCTGCAATGTATGGAAGCATTCCATTCTTGATCAACTTGATTAGAGATGGTGTTACAATATCTTGAGTTTGGCAAAAGTAAGGTGTTATTCTATTAATATTAATTATTTGACCAACTTGGGAACATGATCGTGAATAGTTTGGTGATAGAAATGTGTCGTTGAATATAATTCTAATTGGGTGTAAATCTTGATTATAATTAAAGTGGTCGGGTGTGATATTATTATTATTATTATTATTATTATTATTATTATTATTTGTTTGTAAATGAATAGGTTGAGGTAATGTTGATGGAAAAGATTGTAATAAACTTTCATGTCCACATCTTATTTTTGTTGGAAATTTGAAGTCAATTGGAGTACCATCCTTTACAAGTTCTTGAAGGCTAGCTCTATGTTCATCAAGCATTGGTTTAACATATTCAAATGATTTAAAAATGGATTCTGATTTAATAATATGAATAATAAATAATAATATAAATATATTGAATAATAGTTTCATTTTAGATATATAATGGTACCAATTATTATTCTGATTGAATGAGAAGGTAGTGATGATGGTTGTTGTTGCTGTTGTGAAGAGTGTACACTGATAGGAAAAATAAATCCAGTTTCGGGTTGGATCGATCAATCTATCTGATAAATATGGGGTGTGTGGTGAAGTGATCAAATTACAATCAAAGACAAACAGATTCAATCAATCAATCAATCAACCAATCAAAGAAATATATAATGGATAAAACTAATAGTTCAATTATATTTTTATTAAATTAAAGAATTAGGTATAAAATTGACAATAAAAGAATTGAAACCAGATCTTGACTGAGTTTGCACTTTGAGGAGGAGTTGATGATATTCTTGCAAATGATATTAGAGTCCTCTGGACATATAATTGAAAGTTCATCATTGACATGAACTCTTTGGCCAGGTTTTGGACAAGTATACCAAGTGGAGTTATGACTGAATTGTAGATGAGTATTGTCACATCTCTGTGGTAGACATGTTGGTACTCGTTCTTTGTCTTTGTTTGTTTCAGTTGTGAAACATGATGATGAATCTCCCAACACCTCTCCATACTTATTAGGTTTCCTCGACGAATCTAAACAATAGTATGAACTATTATAATAATCTGTCACCAATGGAGAGGTGAACAAACAATAGTCATATTCTAGACCATTCCTTGAACCCATATTACTATTATAAAAGTGTTGATATTGAGTTGGTAGTGAAGTTGGAAATTGATAGATTTGAGCCAGACCCACTCCTGATCTAGTGGCGGAACATCCAAGTTTTGAGTCATCCAATTTCCAATATCCATCAAATGCCCATGTAGCTGCTGAACATGGTTTGAGTGCAAAGTCACATCCTTTCTTCAAACCAAACACCAAAGGCTTGATTACCTTTGACTCGTGAACTGTGTACCATCCAGTGTCCTTGAACAATGCCAGTGTCAAACCAGTGAGTGGAGCATACCCGTGCAAATAACTAACCATCAATTCTTCTACAAAAACTGCAGACTTCCAGTGGTTTCCAGGGGTACCAGGTCCACCTAAATCCTCCAACTCTCCACCAGGCATTGCATCACATCCAAAGTGATCCTTTACAAATGCCTTGACATGTGGAGTTTGAATGTATTGTTTGTTCACCTTATACTTTTTGCCTTGTGAATTAACATGTTGACTGGTCTTGGTGATAATTGCAGGTGTGTCGTCTGACACTGAATGATAATATGGTGCCAAATATGAACTGAATCCAAGTGTATGTGTCATTTCATGAAGTGAAACACTAAGTTTGATTGATTGATCTGATTAGTGAGTTTATGAGAGTGATTCATTAATTGAAAGAATACATACTATTGGATTAATTTCCATTGATAATGAAACTCATTGTTATCTATAATGTTTGTTAAGGCGGCAAAGGAACTTGGAACGTAGTTGATCATTGCTGTTAATGGAGCATTGGTATCTCCTCTAAGGGTACAATGGATTGCAGAGGCATACTCATTATTTCCTGGCACTGGATGAGATGTAATATAGACCATTATATCTCCTTTGAATCCATCTCTCAGATCAATAGTGATTGGTTCACCATTACAACTACTTTGAACTTCTTGTACATAATGGATATCAGGACCAAGTACATCAAGAATTCCACTAAATGTATCTGCAATGTATGGTAACATTCCATTCTTGATCAACTTGATTAGAGATGGTGTAACAATATCTTGGGCTTGGCATGTATAAGGTGGATAGCCAAGAACATTAATTATTTGACCAACTTGGGAACATGATTGTGAATAGTTTGGTGATAGAAATGTGTCATTGAACACTATTCTTATTGGATGTAAATCTTGATCATTATTAAAGTAGTAAGGTGGATAGTTATTATTATTTGTTTGTAAATGAATAGGTTGAGGTAATGTTGATGGAAAAGATTGTAATAATCGTTCATGTCCACAACTAATTTTTGTTGGGAACTTGATGTCAATTGGAGAACCATCCTTTACAAGCTCTTGAAGGTTAGCTCTATGTTCATCAAGCATTGGTTTAACATATTCATAGGATGAATAAATTGATTCTGATTTAATATATATAATATTAAGTATTATTAGTATTATTATATTAA
This sequence comes from Acytostelium subglobosum LB1, assembly GCF_000787575.1. Lineage (NCBI taxonomy): Eukaryota > Evosea > Eumycetozoa > Acytosteliales > Acytosteliaceae > Acytostelium > Acytostelium subglobosum. Next base: position 522,133 of record NW_012236513.1, on the reverse strand, counting down.
ATAATAGTTTCATTCTTATTTATATATCTATATTAATATAATAATAATTATGATTGGATGAGATATTGTTATGAAGAGTGTACACTGATCAGAGGAATAAAATTATTTCCAAGTCGGGATTGATCAACCTCTAGGGGAGGGAGTGGGAGAAATGACCCATTCTACAACCCCTTGACAAACACATTCAATCAATCAATGATCGGAAGTTGAATTGGATCAAAATTGTAATCTTAATTTATATATATATATATTATAAATATTAAATACCAAATAAAACAATAATAATAATAAAATAAATGATTGATTGACAAACTCTGAACTTTGATGAAGAGTTGATGATATTCTTGCAAATGATATTAGAGTCCTCAGGACATATTACATAGTGATCATGATTGACTTGAACTCTGTGGCCAGGAGCTGGACATGTATACCACTTTAAGTGATGTCTGAATTGTAAATGAGTATTGTCGCATCTCTGAGGTAGACAAGTTGGTACTCTGTTTTGATAGGGAGTTTGGAATGTGAAGCATGCAGATGAATCTCCCAACACCTCACCATATTGATTTGGCACTCTAGATGTATCCAAACAGTAATATGAACTATGATTGTCATCGGTGATCTCTGGAGAGTTGAACAAACAATAGTCAAAGACTGGACCATTCATTGCACCCCATGTACTATTATCAAAGTGTTGATATTGAGTTGGTAGTGTCGATGGGTAAATCCAGATTGGCGCCTGACCCACTCCTGATCTAGTTGCTGAGCAACCAATTCTAGATCCAGTCGAATTCCAATATCCTTCAAAATCCCAAGTTGTTTTTGAACATGGTTCTAGTGCAAAGTCACATCCTTTCTTCAAACCAAATACCAATGGCTTGACTACCTTTGATTCGTGAACTGTGTACCATCCAGTGTCCTTCAGCAATGCCAGGGTTAAGCCTGTGATTGGAGCATATCCTTGAGTGTTACCAAGCATCAATTCTTCTCCAAATATTGCTGCTTTCCAATGTGCACCAACTGTATTTGAAATACCCAAGTCCTCCAACTCTGCACCAGGCATCGCATCACAACCAAAGTGATCCTTAACAAACACTTTGACATATGGAGTTTGCATAAATTGTTTGTTTACCTTGTACTCTTTACCCTTTGAATTTACATGTTTGGAGTTCAAACTGATTATCGCTTGTTGATCATTAGAAGCTGAATGATAGTATGGTGTCAACAATGGTGTAAATCCCAAAGTATGAGTCATCTCATGTATTGAAACACTATATATTATTTGGATGAATTAGTTAGGAGTGATTTTGGAATCAATCCAGTCATCCAGTTACATACCTTTGGAATTTTTTCCATTTTGAATGATATTCTTTGTTATCTTCAATGTTGGTGAAGGCTGCAAAATATCTGGGAGCATAATTGATAGTGGCAATGAATGGTGCCCAGGTATCACTTCTCTGGGTACAATGTATGGAAGTGGCTATCAATTGTTGTAGTTGATATGGATAGGGAGAAGCTGTAATGTATACCATCAAATCACCTTCGAATCCATTTCTCTGATCAATTAATATTGGGAGGCCAAAACAATTGTTTTGAACCTCTTGTAAATAATGAAATTGAGGTCCATAGACATCGATAAAAGAACTAAAAGTATTGGCAATGTGTGGCAACATTGCCCTCTTGATCAATTTGATTAGAGATGGTGTTACAATATCTTGGGCACGGCATATATAAGGTTCGGTGAAAAGTTGTATTATTTGACCAATATATGAACATGATAATGAATAGTTTGGTGATAGAAATGTGTCATTGAATACTATCCTGATAGGATGAAAATCTTGATTATTAGAGTAATTATTATTATTGGTGTTGTTGTGGATTTTGGTTTGTAAATGGATTGATTGAAGAGGTTGAGGTTGAGGAAGTGATGAATGAATATTTTTTAATAAATGATCATGTCCACAACCTATTTTGGAAGGGAAATTGATATCTATTGGAGTATCATCCTTTACAAGTTCTAGAAGTGTTGCTCTATGTTCATCTATTAATGGTTTAACATAATCATAAGATGTATAAATTGATTCACATTTAATATAATTAATATTATATGCTAAAGTTATTATTATTACTATTAATATAAATAATAGTTTCATTCTAGTTATTGGTATATAATTATAGGATTGAGAGAATATTGAAGTGATCAGAGTATATTCTCATCTGGAAATTAATTCTAATGTTGGGTGTGATCAATCAATCTGATCAGAGGGTGGGTGTGGTGATTTGTACTATTTACAAACTAAACAGATACATTCAATCACACAAGGGAGTATCCAGTTTGAAGATCTTTTTTTACCTATTAATACGGGAATAATAATAAATATATTATAGATGATTGAATGAAGTTTGAAAAAGTAAATTAAAGTTGAAATAAAAAAATTATTATTATTTATTATTTCCATTCATTCGACCGACCAATGAAACACTCGCCCACTCACAAATACAGTAATAGGATCATCTCTTATGTTGACTCTGTTGCTGCTGCTGCAAGTTGAACAACATGGCATTGCACATGAATGATGCATATTCGTCCCACTTCATCTTGAGACTGTTGTGCCAGGCTACGTAGCGCTCCAGATTCTGGAACAGCGATTGGTTGTTGGCGACCAGTCTCTCCTTCTCAAACTGTGTCTGCTGTATCTGTTGATTCTGTTTCTGAAGCAGGCCCAACAGATGCTGGATCCTCACCTCATCACTCGTCATATCCTTCAATGACAGTTGTACCTGCTGAACATACTCTTGTGACTTCTCCTGCATTGCCTTGCTCTGCGACTTGGCGCTCAATATTGTTGTTGTTGTCGTTGTTGCTGTCGATGTTGTTCCTGTGGCTGTGGCTGTGGCTGTAGTGGTGGTAGTGGCGCTGGATGCAGGAGTTGGCTGGGTGGCCGATGTTGAAGATTGAGTGGTTGGCTTGGTGGTCGCACTTGGGAATATAATAGGGGATGGGGAGGAAGCTGATGTTGGTGCCTTGAATGATTGTGGAGGCTGTGCCAGAGGTTGTTGATGTGGCTGCACTGTCGAGGGTTGTGGCAACGACACAACGTTGTCCTTGTCCTTGGGTTTGGCCTGGCCACTAGCACCACCAGCACTATCGCCACTCTTGAGTATTGACTTCATCTTGGCATCAAACTCATTCCTGCTGGTGATGATTGGCAAAAACTCATCATTGAATCGATCCCATAATATATTGTCACCTGGTGATGAGATTGCCTTGGACGAAGCGTCAAGTATTCTCTTGATCTGCGCCATTTGCTCGGCAGACTGTCCAACTATTGGTTGCTTCTCTCGCACGTACTCCAGCACGGCCGTGATGTCCTTGTCCAATGTGATTGATTTCAGAGTCATTGGAAGTGTGGCCAAAGTATGAAGCAGTGTGTTTGGCGCAGAAATAATGATCTTGAGCAGTTGTCTCATCAATTGTATATCGTTCATTGCCTTCTTCTTGTGTATCTTTGAGCCCAACCATTGGTCCTCAGTCGTCTGGCAGTATATCTTGACTGATGCCTCCATCTTTAGTGTCTTGGCAATGTCCACCAATTGATTCTTGTTCAACATCTCACTGAATTGCTTTCCTTCCTCATCTAGACATTGTTTGTTTGTTTGAGTGTGAGTGATTGGAATGGTTCCAGAGTGATTGAGTGATCACTTACTATTTGGTGTAGACTTGAAGATTGGTGTGGAGAATAATGAGAGTCTGATCAGGGCGACAATGAGGAGTGGGAGGTCTGGAACAGAGACAAGTTGTTTGGCCTCGAGGACACAGACTCCAGTGATGACCTCTCTGAGCTTGGTGTGAATGTTGACCTTTGATGGGAACAACTTCCTAATCTTGTGTCCATTGTTGTTGTTGTTGGCACCACCCGGACTGGAACCATTTATGCTTCCTGGACCGATCGAGGAATCACCATTGACACTACTGCTGAGATTGAGTTTGATTGGTGATTGATGTTGATGATGATGTTGGTTGTGGCCGCTGAATGGCACTGGACCCTTGACCAACGAGCCAGGTGTAGGTGGTTGTTTCCTCTTGCCTCCAAGTACCTGGCCGTTGCCTTGAGGCTTGGATGGTGTCACTGCCAGTGATGATGATGGTGCTGCGCTCGTCGTGGTCGTTGTGGTCGTGGTTGGTGGATTCGACATGGACGACAGTGGATTCGCAAATGATTGTGGTGGCGCCAACATGTTGATTGACAAGGATGATGTGAGCGACATCATTTGTTCTCGAAGCTCGGGATCATCGATGCCGCCGAACGGTTCGGATGGGGTCTCCCTCTTGCGGAACTTTTGGAACTTGGTCGGAGTGATGTAGGGTGGTGGCGCACCACCGGTGATCTTGTCAAACATCTCGTTCATCCTCTGCTCGCGCTGGTATCGCTGGCGACTGTTCCTCTGGCGCACCTGCTCATGAAGGCCAACAAACTTGTTTGAATCGAACAAGTCGTCCTGGGTGAAGTCCACGGGATCTGGGTCTTCCTCGTCGTCCTCTTCAGCATCCTTGCCAAGCTCGACCACTGCGTTTGGATCGCCTCCCTCCTCGTCGTCCTCATCTTCATCGTCATCATCCTCATTGTCATTGTCAATCTCTGGTTGTTGATCATCTTCGCCCACGATTATATCAGAGTTTGGTGAGGTCAAGATGGTGGCTTTGGCATTGTTGTTGGCATTGTTGTTGGCGTTGATGTCTGGGCTCGCATTGATAATCTCCAGTTGATCAAACATCTTGACAAACTCATCAGTTGTTTGACGTTTCAAAGTACCACCTGGGACATTATGCTTAGTTGCAGACGCTGACTTGTTTGGAGTTCTGTTGTCCCTTGGTGTCTGTGGATGTGATTGTGATTGTGACTGTGACTGTGGCTGTTGTGGTGTCTTGGGTTGTGGCTGTGCCTGATGTTTCGGTTGGATTTGTTGTTGTGATGTTTTTGGTTGTGGAGATGATGGAGGTGTCTTTTGTTGTTCAACATTAACGACAACATGTTGTTGTGGATGATGGTCACCATCTTCCAGATCAATTACAATTTGTACTTCATCTACCATAGACTCCTCCATGCCCGAGCGGGCCACGACTGGTGGCCTTCTCCTTCGTCCAGAGAGTGGTTTGAACATCTTGGTGTATATATATGTATAAGTTTATAATGATAATGAATATTGATATGATCATTCATTCTTTGATCATCAGCAGTCTAGACTGTAGTTTCCAATAATTGAATGATTGATTGGAGTGAGTGTGGTCGATTCAAATTTTGGCGCTAAATGAAAAGACGACACCAACTTTGAAGATCAATCATATAAAGATGGTTAAAGATAACAACAAAGGATTTAATTATTAATTAATTAATGAACGGACTTTAACTCTTTCAACAGTCTACAGTTCTGTTGCAAGAGGGTCTTGGCCTTGGCAGATGTGTTGGTCGAGAGGATGTTGAGATTGCGGAGTGATGGACACATTTGAGCGACCATGTTCATGGCCTGATCGGATACGTTGGTGTTCTGGATGTCCAGCACCTCAAGGTTGATGTTGGAGCGCACGGCCACCTCGATAATGGCTGCGTCGGCAATGGCCGTGGAACTGGCACGGATCGACTTGAGGCCGAGGCACTCACGGCCAATGCCCACGATCGACAGGTCGGTGACGAGCGGGCACAGCGACACATTGATATCGGTAATATATTTACAGTAGGTGGACAGCGCCAGCACGCCCACCTCGCCCACCTTGACACACTCTTGCAGGTTGACCACCTTGAGGTTGGGGCAGCCAACTGACATCTTGATGATGGACGTGTTGGTGATCTTGGCATTGCCGCACAGGTTCACCTTCTTGAGGTGCTTGCTCCTCAGTGCCACCTCGATGATGGACGTGTCGGTGATCTTGGGGCACTTGGACAGGTCGATGACCTTGAGCAGGGGGCATTGCAAGGTGATTGTGGCCATGTGGCGGTCAGACAGACGGTCCAAGCCAGCGCAGTACAGCTTCTTCATGCTCTTGTTGTAGGAGGCGACGTTGGACAGGGTATCATCGCCGAGATTGGTGTGCGAGATGTTGAGCACACGGAGCATTGGTGCGCGGAGCAGGATTGGACGGAGACCCTTGTCGGTGATCTTCTTGCAGCGGTCGACGCGCAGTGCCTCGAGGTGGGGCAGGAAGCTCTCAATGCGCTTCAAGCCGTTGTCCGACACGTTCTCGCATCCAAACATGTAGAGCTCACGGAGGGAGCTCTGGGAAACGATCGAGAAGAGACCTTCGTCTCCAATCAATGTGCCACTGCAGTTGAATATCTCAAGGCTGCGCACGCCGTTGAAGCGCAGGCCGACCAACGACTGCTCGGTGATGTTGTTACAGCCGTCCACGCGCAGAAGACGCAGACGGAGGAGGGTGGCGAGCAGTGGAGGCAGGATGCGATCGGTGATGCATGGTAGGTTGGAGAGATAGAGCTGCGAGAGGTGGTGGCAGTTGACAATGATCTGGTCGATCACCTTGTCCGTGGTGTTGTTACAGCCTGACAGGTTGAGGATGCTGAGGTTGTGCAGGTTGGACAGGCTGCAAAGGGCACGCTCACCAAAGTTGGCGCTGTTGTCGATGCGCAACACTTCGAGCGTGGAGATCTTGCTGATGGCAACGAGCGAGTCGTCCGAGAGGTTGGTGCAGCCAGTCAGGTAGAGCTTCTGCAGGAGAGTGAGATGTGTGGCGACAGATACCAGCGACTGCTCGTGGATGCCGATCAGGTACGACAGGTTGAGAGTCTTGAGCGACTTGCACTTGGGCGCCAGGGCCGTGATGGAGACGTCGCTGGGGAAGATAGACTGGTCGACGCGCAGCACCTTGAGGTTGGGGCACAGAACGCCAACCTGCAGCAGGGTGGCATCAGACACACGTGGACACTGGTAGAGGAAGAGCTGCTCGAGGTTCTGGAGCGAGGGCAGGATCTGGACGAGGGTCTGCTCGTTGAAGCGACACAGCTTGCTCAGGTTCAGGGTCTGGAGACACTTAAGCTGGCCCAGCGCCATGATGGCGTCGTCCGTAACGTTCAAACAGCCGTCCAGACGCAGCACGGTGATCCTTGGACACTTTTGCGTGATCATGATGATTGCTTCGTTGGAGATCTTGATGCAGCCCTGCAGGAACAGGCGTTGCAGCATGGGGCAGTGCAGTGACAATGTGGAGATGGCCTGATTGGTGACGAATGTGCACTTGCCAACATTGAGTGTCTCCAGCTTGTGCCACTTGATCGACAGCTCACTGATGCTGCCATCGCTGAGTGGTGCGCCATATGCGTAGAAGGACTTGATCGAGGCCAGTTGCTTGAGCTCCGATGCGCCCTTGTCCGTGATGAGGCCCAGTCTGTTGATGCACAGTGACTCGAGCACCTTGAGGTTCTTGGCAATCTCGTCGAGGGAGCGGTCAGTCAGACGGTCACACGACGCCAGCGAGAGTACCTTGAGGCTCTTGGCCTTCTTGGCCAGCAGCATGATGGACTGATCAGTGAGCATGTAGCAGTTGTTGAGATGCACCTCCTCGAGGTTGGGGCACGACTTGGCCACCTGCTTGATGGCGTCGTCCGTGAGCTGTGTGCAGTTGCTCAGGTTGATCATGCGTAGGTTCTTTAGACGGCCAATCACGCGACAAAAAACGGCCAGTGAGAAGTTGGTACAGTCGCTCAAGTTCAAGAACTCCAAGCCCTTGCACTCAAACAACGATTCGAGCAATATGTCGTCGACGGCATTGCTCCTATACTTGTTCACAAACACATTAGTCAGAGTGCTTGCCTTCTTCTTGATTGTGGCGCAGTCCTCTGCGCATTCCAAAGAACCAAGTGCATAAGATGGTACCTTCTCCACTGGGAAGCTTTGTGTAATGAGGCGAGGTTAGTATGTTTGGGACTCACTCCAACTCCATTCATGCGGGTCGGGGAGACTTACAAGTCTGGCGTGTAGATTGGATAAAAGTCAGAGTCGATGGGGACTTGGGGAGAGACAAAGATGTTGGCGGGTGGTGATTGGAAGACAATGTTGACGTTCTTGTAGGGCGACTTGATCTCGTAGGATGGTGCCGGTTGGATGAAGGCATGTGTTTGTTGTGCCAGGAATGGGGAGGGCTGCTCGCCCAACATCATTGGGTTGACCATGGGTGGTGGCGACTGGCTGCCAACAACGCCCTGCATTGGTATATTTGGTATATTGGGATAGATGATCATGCCCTGTTGTTGTGGAGACATTGGCATCATTCCGGCCAATGGGGCGTGGTGGGGTGGTGATTGGCCGAGACTGACGCCCTGGGGCGGTCCATTCTGTTCAATAAATTGTTGTTGATATTGTTGCAACTGTTGTTGTTGTTGTTGCTGATCATGCTGTTGACCTGGGATATAATAAGGAATATCCATATCATCAACACCATTTAATAATTGTTGTTGTTGTTGACCATATTGTTGACCATTTTGTTGTTGTTGTTGTAGTTGTTGTTGTTGATCTTGGTTTGGTTGTTGGAATTGAGCTTGTTGCATATATGAAGGTGCTTGGAATGACTCTGAAGCGAGTGAATCCTCAATATTCTCTTCGATACCCATGTTTGATTGATTGATTGGCAGATAGTGTTGTACAATGTTAATAATAATATTAATAATAATAATAATAATAAATATATATAATGTTTGTGTATAAGATACAAAAGATGAAGTGCTTGAATTGAACTGACTATCTCTCTAACTCTTTGAGCAAAGATTATGCGTTTAAGTGTTGCGTTGTGCCAGCACTTTGAAGGAATTTGCCTTTGAAATTGGCGAGACCAACAATGTGCGACCTCGTCGATAATCGAGACTAAGAGTGAGTGTTTCGCAATTCTCTGGGAGGGTGTGGACCAACAAAACTGAGTTCATCTGCGACTCTCACACACTTTGGTCTTTCATTCATGAGGTCGTGTCTCTGTTCTCCGCGAACTTGTTATCTCTTAATTATTATCTTTACTTTCTATCTTCATCATATCTAATAATAATAATATACTTATGATGTTTGTGATCAATGATCAAACAAACTGAATGATTACGAAGTTCATAATTTATCAAACTAAGATGATCGCGTGATTGATTTAATAATATTGGAGTAAGTTGTTGTTGAGATCATTGATCACATGATCATAAGTCGATCAAAGAGTGTGACTCTATCGAGTTATATTATAATTAATTAATTATTTATACTCCACATGTTGGTGAGAGCATCAAGTGAGTACACTGAATGAATACGGTGAATGGGATACAATGTGTGGATGGACGGACAGATCCCAACCCTTGAGCACCGTGCCCAAAAGATGAGGTCACGTCACACACAACATAGTGATCAGACCAGATGTGTGGACGTAGTGTGTCTGATCAAACCATCTGATCAAATCGGTAAAGTACAGTACACCAGTTTTACTGGTCGCGTCCTTCACTTCTCACCATTTTGCTTTGTATTGCTAATTATACCCCCTTGTTGGATGGTCTGTTGGGCCTTCCGATCAGGCCTCCCCTTTTCCACACACTTGTCTTCTTGCTTAAAACACATCACCGTGATGTTACTGAACAGTGGACGTCCATTCTTCTTGTCCATTGTCTTTCCAAACGAGTGATTGAAATGACTGATCACCAAGTTTATTATTTATATCCAATCGATTGGACATAATTAGACATTCAATCATACGTAAATCTATTCACATAACATATAATTATATACTTAAATATGTCAATCAAGTCCATAACATTATTATTCTTTGTTGTCGTTTTGGCCACCGCCATGGCCCAGACAGACTTTATTGTCGCGCCCTGCGACAACCCTTTGTCCCCTTGCGATTTTAATCTTGCCGCCAACTGGGTCGGCGGAGTTGTCCCAACCGAATCCGCCAGGATCGATATGTCTTCCACTGCCAGCGGCATGAGATACGTCAACGCATCACTGCCAGCTGCACTGTCGACAGCTTGGTGGTCCTCGGCCCACAGGTCACCATTACCGTCGCAGCCGACGTCGAGTTCACCTCCCTGAACGACATCACATTGACCGACACCATCCTGACCGCCATCGCCGGCGCCAAGATCACCGTCGACACTGTCACCCTCTCCAGCTCATCGATCACCCTGTACGCTTCAACCATCCGCGTTGGCTCCCAAATGACCATGACCAAGATGTGTCCATGGACCGCCTACAACTCCACATTTGACTTTGCTGGCATAAACAACATGTTTGGACCACTCTCGCCCAGACCCACCATGATCGATCGCTCCACATTCATCATCCGTGGCAAGACCCTGTTCTCGAACGGTATCAGTGTTGATGACACCAGTATCCTGGTCGTCGAGGCCGGCGCAGTCACCTCAATGATAAAGATGTCCGACATTGCCAACGCCCACGTCGATGGACAACTGTCCGTACCACAGGGATCCGTGTCCATCACCAAGATGATGACCACTGGCAACGAGTCCACAATCGGTCTTGGTGTGGGAGCTCTCAAGGTTAGCGCAGGCGGCCAGGCATCCTTCCAAAGAATCGTGACCGGTGCCAACTCTGACCTCATCTTCTCCAACGCCTCGAGCATCTTTATCAACGAGATTAACTCTGCTGGTCGTGTCACTATCGAGAAGGTCGCCTTGTTCAACCTGTCGTCGCCAATCTGGGGTCAAGTGTCCAACTTCTCCACGATCATGATCGCCGCCCAATCCAACATCTACATGTCCAACGTCGACATTGGTCAGATCTTCCGTGTGACCTCGCTCATGGACACATTCCCACAGGCCGTCATCAACATGTACTTCAAGTCGGTCAACAACAACATCCGTCTTTTCAACGGTGTCCTCAACAGCACCATGTTCTACGTGCAGCCATCGTCCGTCCTGATCCTCATCTCTGAGTCCACCTTTGCTGGCGCCTCTGGCATCACTTTGGACGGCACCCTCGTCCTGACCAGGAACATAAATCTCGGCGCACAAGGAGTGCTCACATTGTCTGGCGAAGGCGCTCATCTACCCACTGAGGGAATCACCATCAAGGGCCAAGTCGTGATCAACAACGGTGACCTCGTCCCACTCAACACAACAATCGATGGATCGCTCGTACATAATGCTGGTCAACTTGTCTTTGAGGACGAGCAATCCACTGGAGTGTACGCCCTGGTCATCACTGGCAACTACACCGCCTCCCCACTGGCCGAGATCGAGTTCCAAGACCTGCCAATCAACTTCACTCCCAAGATGAATGTCCACGGCGTCGCTGCCGTCAACGGATCGTCGATCACCATGCGTATGTCCAACACCGAGCCAGTCCTGTACGCAGAGTACCACTTGATGCAGTTGAGCAGCAATGCACCACTGTCTGCCCTGAGCACCAATCTCCATGCCGCCCTTGGTACCCCCGCCGACGTGACCACCGTTCTCAAGGTGACCCAAGGACCAGTTGTATCATTCATCTTCCAGCAGGGATGTGCCGAGCAGCACAACAGCTGCTCTGACCACGGCGTCTGCAACAATGGAACTTGTCTCTGTGAGCCAGACTACTTAACCAACAACAACTGCAGTGTCAAGAGTTGTTACATGAACTGTAGTGGAGCTGGCTCATGCCAGGTGTCCAACTACACCTGTCAATGCAACAGTGGACTTGTCGGAGCCTACTGCGAGAAGCCAGCATCAGTCTGCAGCACCTACACCAACAAGACCACATGTACTGCCGGTTGCTCATGGTGTCAATTCACCAATGCCTGCCAGTATCCAGCCACCAGCCAATGTGTCGCGACAACCAGCACCACCGCCACCACCTCGACCAGCACTACTACATCAACCACGACCAGCACTACATCCGCCACTACCACTCATAGCTCCACCACTACCAATCATCCAAGTTCAGCTCAATCAATCATACATCAGGTATCCGCGATGACCTTCACAATCATTGTTATCTTGGCAATGACACTGTAATTAGTATCATAGTACTTAATAATAAAAAAATATGGATAAAACATACATAGATAATGGACGAGTATTCTGTTTGCATCGATGTGATTGAGTGATGGGGGAGTAAGAAAAAGGACCGTTTTGTGTCGAGTCGTTTTGGTGATCAAACCACAATCGGCTGATTTCAGATCTGAATCACAGGGCCTTGTGTCTGGCATTTTTGGACCATTGTTATCGTTCCCCAAAGGGTTTGTGTAGATACATTCAAGGACTTAGAGGTCCACATCATCAATCATTCAGTCATTCATTCATTCATTCAATCAATCAAACAAAGACAAATAATTATAAAAATGATAAAGTTAATATTATTTATAATGATGACATTCTCAGTGTCATTGACATTGGCTGCGAGCTTTGTTAATTTTGGAGCAAACCAATGTACTGATCCGGCTAATCCATGTGACTTTAATAACCCTGCCAATTGGATCGGTGGTCAGTTGCCATCACAATTCAGTCCAACGGCCTCAATTGACAACACAGTCTCACCCTACGTGATCAAGTACATCAAGATCACAAGCCAAATCACTCTGTCCGCCTTTGTTGTAAATGGTCCAAACGTCACACTCACAATCGGCCAAAACGTCAACCTCACTGTGGTCAATGCAATCAGTATGACCAAGGCCCAACTGGAGACAGAGACTGGATCCTATATGTCGTGCGCAAGTTTCTACGCCTCAGAATCGTCGGCCACTTGGACTGGCGCCTCAGTCTTCCTTGGAAACATGTACATATTCCAGAACTCAATTCTCAAGGCATACAGCTCGAGCATTGACGTCCTTGGCAATCCAGTCAACTTTGACCAAACCATTCCACAGCCAGAGCTACACGACCACTCCACCATGATTATCAGAGGTTACGCCGACTTTTCAGTAGGCCTCTCAGCTGATGCAACCAGCAAGTTGGTGATAAATGGCTCCGCCTCAATGGTCAAGACGTCCAACCTCGGAAACATCCACGTCGATGGTGTGGTAGCCGTGTCCAACGGAGGTATTCTTGCCACAAAGAGCTTCACCTCGAGCGAGCATTCCAAGATCTTCATTGGACTCGGATTCATCAGGATCATTGACGCAAATGTAGCCACACTCTACAACATCTCGACCAATATGCAATCCAATCTGGTCATCTCCAACACCTCAAGTGTTTTCATTGGCACAATCGATGGCCAGGGTAGAACTATTATTCAGGACGTGGCCCTCTTCAATCAATCGTGTGCTGTCGTTGATCTAGTGTCTACATTCTCCACCTTGACCATTGGTGGAAAGACCAATGCCTACTTCTCCAACGCCAACATTGTTAATATCCAACCTGCTGATGCCGATGCTTCTGCCGTCACCAACATGTACTTCAAGTCCCTGAACAATACGATTCAAGGTTTCGACCAGGCGCTGTCCACCAACAACATCCACGTGCTGAATGGTTCGTCACTTGAGCTGACCAACAATGGTTTGTTCATGGGAAAGTCGAGCATCACACTTGAAGGCACATTGGTTCTGCCCCAGAACTTGTACCTCGGCGCAGAGGGTGAGCTCACATTCTCTGGACCATATGCCTACCTGTCCACCAACGCCTCAACGATCCAAGCCAAAACTGTCACTATGAACAATGGTCGCTTCGATCCTCAAAACACAACTATCAACGGTTCGCTCGTACACAACGGTGGTGAGATATTCTTTATCGCCAACCTCATCGACGAGCATCAATTGGTCATCACTGGCGACTACAAGTCATCATCATCAAATGCTTTGGTCTATTTCCGTGACCTCCTAAGAAACAGATCTGCTAAGGTCTCTGTGCAGGGTAACGTCTCGATCAATGGAACCACCTTTATGATCAACTGGATGGATGAGGACCCTGCCAAGTATGTGGACTACCACCTGGTCCTCATGGGTAATGTCCCCGCCAGCGCACCCACCGTAAACCTCCAGGTCACCTTTGGTTTAAACGATGATATGACCTACCTGATCAAGGTTACAGGAAACAACACAATCACTGCCGTATTTGAAGCAGGCTGTCGTGATTTGTATAACAACTGCTCGGGTCATGGAAAGTGCAATGATGGCGCTTGTGTCTGCGAGCCAGACTACTTGACCAACAACAACTGCAGTGCCAGAAGCTGCCACATGAACTGCAGTGGAGCTGGCTCATGCCAGATGTCCAACTACACATGTCAATGCAATGCCGGACTCGTTGGAGACTACTGTGAGAAGAATGCAACAGTCTGTGGCACCTACTCCAACAAGACTTCATGTATCACCGGTTGTTCATGGTGCCAATACACCAATATCTGCCAGTATGCCGCCACCAGTCAATGTGTTGCCCCGCCAACAACCACCACTGGCACTACATCAGCCTCGACAACAAGTGATACGACAACCACTACTACCACTACTACCAGCACAACGACCAGCACACCAGGCCCAAGCGCAGCCCCATCAATTGCCGGATTGATGAACTCATCCTTGTTGATCATCTTTGTAGCAATCTTCTCAATTATCATTGTCTAATAATCGATCAATCCTACAACAATCTTGAATGAATACATAAAGGTTGTTATATTTATACATATACTACTACAGGTTGTTGTTGTTGTTGCCATTAAGGTTGGTGGCAGATGTTGACGTGGACCACTGGACATCATAGGATCGGTTGAAATCTACAATTGAAGGGTTGGTCGTTGGAAGCTCCTGGAAGTTGGCCTCCACATCATCCACTGTCAGTATCGACTGCTCCGTCAAGCATAAAGTATTGGTAATGAATGAATCAATGTCGAATGATGCTTGAAGAGGGTTGACTGGCTTCAAAAGACATATCAGTGATTCCAACAAGGTCTTAAACTCTGAGCATGATAGACAGTCGTCATGGTCCAGGTCATACATATCGAAGCAGACTGAGAACATGGTTAGTTAGTATACTAATGATTGATTGATGGGGATGTTGATGATGATGAGATACATACATCTTATACGTTCTTGCAGTGTACCTTTGGATAGGATGGCAACCATATGCACAAACTCATCGCATGTGATCAAGTCGTCCATGTCCTCATCCAACAGTTTAAATATCTGATTGACAATGTCCAGTCGATACTTCCAAGGACTGGGCAACACGTCTTTACACATCTCCACAAACTTGGACTTGCCAATGCCCAGCGACTGGCTGGTGCTAAGACTAATGTGTGATTGGAACAGGTCGTACAGAGACTCTAAATCATACCTTGATACTATGGATCATTGCGTGAGATTAGGTTAGTACATGCATGCGCTGGCGAGGTAGACATATGTAAGAGAGGCTTACTATTGTATCTGTCACTCCATTCCCTGACCTTGGACTTCTTCTTGTTGATCTGTATGTTCTTGATGGCGATGTACTTGTTTGAACTACGCATCTGCTCCACCTTGTCGGTGGGCAGGCTGTCAAACTCGGTGAGTGTCATTGTGAACAGCTGGTCCACGTTGTAGTCGCCATCCTTGAACAACAGCATCACCTCCTCAGCCGACTTGCATCGTAATATGGCCGCCTGCTGCAGCTTGAAGCAGGATAGCGCCACCTGGAACAGGATGTTGGTGCCCTCCAGGAAGAAGCAGTCCAGCACGCGCAGGCCCAGCTCCAAATGTCCATTGCTCATGAACAGGCAGAGGAACCATGGCACTATTATTACAGACAGTGGACAACTCAGTTTCTTGAGGTGGCTGTCGACCTCGGGCAAGTAGGTCGATATCAGGCTCTCAAAAGTTTTGCCATCAGCAATGGAGCCAACCATTCCGCGGCGGTAGTTGTCCGGCAGATAGTCCTCACACAGTGATGACAACAGCCAGAATGCCTCTTCCTCCTTCACAAACAACAGGAAGATGGCGCCAAGTATGTTCTAAGATCATCGTGTTTGAGTTAGTGAGTGATTGGAATGAATGGAGTTGATTGAGTATATCATACCATTGATTGACAATAGCCTATTGATGGGTTGTGCCATGAGTAGGCGGTGAGTAGACGACGCAATGATTGGATACCTTGCTCATCTTGGAAGTATGGATGCTCGGGGAAACTACGCCTCAGGTCCTTCTCAATGTCGTTGCTCGATGGGTTGGTCTCGCCTTGATGCTGTTGAAGGAGTTGTTGGTAGTAGTTGTTGGGATGGCAGTATGGCTTGTAGAGTGCGCCAGAGGTGAATAACCAGACGATTCTTCGAAGGCGATCGGGCACACCACCGCGCACCAACGCCTTGAGCTCATCGGTCTTGATCATGGCAATGCCTTGACCGTTGAATGCATAGTACTGCTCGAATAGATGCATCTGTTGCTGTTGGAACATGCGGTATGTCGCGGAGAAGGTGCCGTCGATGATGGACTCGGGCAGGCCGATATGAGAGTGGTTGTCCTCGTAGCTGCCCATGGCTTCATTGCCATTGCCGCCCACATCGATCCAGAACTGGCGTACAACATCGTACTGCATCTCAATCGTCGATGAGAAGAAGTAGAACTTCTGGCTGCCGACACAGATGCGCATTGTTGTGCCGCGGTTGCCAAAGGCCTTCTCGTGGGTGATGGCCGTTATCTCGCGCAGTGGCAGCACGAGCTGGAGATCTGGACGGCCAAAGCACAAAAAGTTTGTTGAGATGTAGATCTTGCCAGTGATGTCATGCTGATTGTTCCACAGACTGGCCTGGAACTCCTCGACCAGGAACTCCTGGGCGGGCAGGCTGAACATGTCTTGGTAGTCTTGATGCTTGCGCTGCTCCTGCAGTATCTCCTTGAAGCTGGAGATCATGGATGTGTGATGGCCGCCGCCTCCAATGCCGCCGCCGTACGAGCCAGACATGGCGAGCGCGCTTGGGCTGCTGGCCATATCAATTGCCGTCGAGCTGTTGAGTGTGGGCGGTGCGCTGGACATTGGCGACGATGGTGAGGTGCAACCATTGCTGCCGCCCCATGCCCCATGGTCCGCGCTTCCATTGGATGTTGTTGAGCTGCAAGCGTCCTCCTTGGCATTGGGCGACATGGCCATGTTGGAGTAGAAGCAGCCAGATGAACGAAGTGAGTTGGCTGGAGACATGGGACGCGGCGAGGACGTGGCGCCCATTGACGATGCCAGTGGTGTGTCGACATGCTCGGCCGAGCAAAGCATGCGATTCATCGCAAACTTTCTGATCTGATCGAGCAGTTGGAACGTCTCGTCAATGTTGAAGAACGTGTGAAAGATGTACTCCTTGCCAGCGTCGGCCGTCGTGATCTTTATCGAGTCTGTCAGGAACTTGAAGTAACTCGAATGTGTGACCTTCTTCATCTCTGACATCTCAGTGAATGGTATCTTTATCTTTGTCGGTATGATCCTACTATGAAAGCAAACATAGTTCTCTGATATATACATGCATCCATGTCTCTGTATCTTGTCCATCAATGAGCAAGAGTACTCTGTAGTTCGTTCGTTTGATTGAGTGAGTGAGTGATTGGAATGATACCAATATGACGTTGATTGAACATACGTGTGATCAGGGTCTCGTTGTCGAGACTGAAGCGTTTCTTGAAGTGTCGTTGCTTCTTCTTGAGGTCTTTGTCTTTGAGCTCGCGCTCTTTCTCTTGTTCCTTGTTGTTCTCCTCGTGGATGCTGAGACAGGTGAACTTGAGTGAGAGATACTCAAATATCTCATTGGTCTCATTGTTCATCTTTTGTACCGATGGTATCAGATTGTCATTGATCCATTTCCACATGCACTGTATCTCCTCCCATTCGTTTGATTCACCAATACACTGACATCCCTTATTCTTTAAACATATCTTGAACTAAATATGAGTGAGTCGTCAGTCGTTGTCCAACTCGCCAGTTTGATGGTTATTATAACATACATCTGCAACATTAACAAGATCACCGCCAACACTACTTTGAGGTATCCTGGCCACTACTTCATTGATTAGGGCAATGGGAATATTCTTCTTTAGGACTGAGAAGTAGTCGTTCTCTTCGACTGTGCACCATGCCTTCCTGAAAGTGATGGATTTGGGCTTGATCCAACCCATCCTATTTTGTACTTGTACAGGTATGTATATATATTTATCTGTATCTAGATCCTCACTGCTGTTGATGTTGCTGTTGCTGTTGCTGTTGCTGTTGAGTATGAATATCTTTGACAAAGAAGAGAGCAATCTTTCTCCATGCTCTCACTCATACACAGTGCCTTGGTAGAACAACGAGGCAAACGGTTCAAAAGAGCGTTTG
This sequence comes from Acytostelium subglobosum LB1, assembly GCF_000787575.1. Lineage (NCBI taxonomy): Eukaryota > Evosea > Eumycetozoa > Acytosteliales > Acytosteliaceae > Acytostelium > Acytostelium subglobosum. The sequence continues at coordinate 503,906 of NW_012236513.1, read as the reverse complement.
ATCCTTTGTTCTTCAAAGATGATGATGCCAGAGTCTATGTATCAATCGGGTCAGTCAGTCTGTCAGTCAGTTAATCAATCAGTGAATTGAATCTGTTTGAACAAGTAATTGTATAAATTTAAATATATTATGTGTGTATGTATGTATCTATGTATGTATGTACGTGTAGATATATGTTGTAGTTGTAGTAATAGTTTGTAGTAGTAGTATGTCTTTCAAAGTAATAAAGGGTTATCCTTAAATGGGCCGATACACAATAGCAACATCACGTACACTAACCACACTCTGATACCTCCTTTCTGCCTTCTGCTCACTCCCTCCCTCTCTTTTGTTGTTGTTGAGCTGAAGATTTATTGTTTACCTCACCCCCCCAATCAATCTCGAACCACACAACACACAACAAACATAAATAGCATTTTCGATCGACTGATTGGCAGGCGGAGTGTTTGATGGTGTGGTAATGTCAAAGATTGATAGTGTTCTTGATGGTCACAATCATACATGTATGTAGAGGCTGGATATACATCGGTCCATCCATTATTCATTAGTGACACACAGATTTATACAAATTGACAATGGTTACATGAATATTACCTCCCTCCTTTTTGATAGGTGAACCGGTCTGTTGGTGATTGTTGTTAAAGACTGTGATCTATCTTCGACCGGCAATAAAGAACTCTTGTCATTGTAGACAACATAATCAATCAATCAATCAACTACTTCTGGTCATTTCTGAATACCGAATGAATGAATGAATAAAGTGAACAAACTGATTGTTTGATGATCGATCGATCGATCTTGTGTGTTTTATATTTATAATTAATGTTGTTGGTTGTTGTACAATATTACTACTTGGTACTCTTGAGGAACTCATCCAAGATGGACTTCTCCTCGAGTGCCTTGATGACCATGTCCAAAGCCACGTCAAAGATGGTGGGATCAATCATGTTGCCATTGGTGATAAAGTCTTGGTAGGCCGTGATGACATTCTCGCGCACCTTCTCAGTGACCGAGATCGAGTGTCTGGCATTCTCCGCCACAAATCCTTCGACAATGTGCTTCATCAAATAGACCAGGCCATCGCCGCCAATCTCCTCGCTGCCCTCGCTGGCCACATCGGTCTTGAAGTCCTGGACCACTTCGACAAAGCATACATCGTTCACCGCCTTTTGGAAGTGCTGTTTCTTCAAAAAGTCGACAAACGCTCTGCGCTTCTTGGGATCGGAGAGGATGGCTCGGATGCCAGTGAGCTGGGGCGCGGGCACAACTGGCGCGGGTGCGACCGGAGCCTTGACCGCCATTGACACGGTGAGGAACGATGTGTTGTGCAGCGGTGACGAGTCCTCGAGGCCCAAACCATCGAGGTCGAGCTTCTCCAGCTTGTCAAGGTCGACGTCATCGAGGTCTTTGAGGTTGGACAAGATTTGATCGATCTGGTACGAGTCGGACGTTCGCTGGCCGCCCGTACTCGACACCATGAGGAGGTCGCGCAGACTGTCAATGCCCTCAGACGTCGATGTTTCCTGCTGTGAGGACTTGTTGAGTGGACGGCTGCTTGTGGTGGATGTTGGCGCGGTGGTAACTGTCGCCAACGGCACAGCCAGTGGGATTGGCTTGGCAGTCGATGATGTGGGCTCATCGACCAGCTTCTCCTTTGATCTGCTCGGTGACCTGGAGATGGTAGCCAGGTTGCTGCTGGAAAGGATCGATTTGCCAAGGTTGGCACTGCTTAATGATGGCATCTGTAGGTTGTTGGGGAGCGTAATGTTGAGCAGAGATTGTGTCGAGTTGAGCTTGTTGAGTAGCAGGTTGGTGTCGATACCATCCAAGCCATCCTTTAGGTCCTCCAAGCCCTCATTGTAGATGTTCTCCTCGTCCATGTCATCCAGATACACGTTGTACTCGTCAGAGGCGCGCCACAGCGAGTCCTTCATCGAAATGGTGATGGACTCTTGGATGATGCCATTGACTTCGCGCAACTCTTCCTCGTCGCCAAATTCAAACTCATAGTCATCAGTCATTGAAGAGGTCGACATGTTCGTGACAGTCGTCGGCTCCTGTAGCTGCTGCTGTGAGTGTTGCTGTTGCTGTTGTTGCTGTGCTGCCTGCTGTGTCGTGGTCGTCGAGGAGTTTGAACTGTTATTGCTGCCAAACATGTTGGAGAACTTTGGCGTGGCGGCAGGGATGTTCTTCTTCTCGTGGACGGCACGCTCCTTGAGCGAGGGATGGTCGGTGATGCCCGACTTGTTACGACGATGACCTTTGCCTCTCTTGTTCTCGCGGTGCGACACCTTGGCCGGTACAACCATCTTGATGATCTCGGATGGTGACTTGTCGAATGGCGTCAGCATTGGCGGCAGGTTGCTCGAGTTGAGCACCTCGGTCTTCATGACAGATGTGACGAGATGAATGAGCTCGCCGGCGAATGGCGACGATGAACCGACGTCGCATGCGATCTTGATGATGTTCTTGAACATTGGGATGACGTTGATTGGAGCGTTCTTGAGCAGACAGTTGACGGTCTTGAGGATCGAGTTTGTCAGCACGAGGGAGTTGTCCAGCATGTTGGCGATCAGGTCAGCGCATTGGTTGGCGTACTCGGGGATGCAGGCCGAGCGAATGGTCTCGAGCACTGAATAGAGGAAGTCGTCAGGGTTCGAGTTGAAGCCACCGCTAGAGTACTTCTTGAACACGTCGGACAGCCCTGCAAACTGGGGCAGGCGCTTCTGGTCTGCGAGCAAGCTGGCCAGGTCACTGGCAACGCGATCAGCAATGATCTTGTGCTCCTTGTATACGATCGATGACTTGGACGTCAGGATCTTGTTGTGCAGCCAGGGTGTAAGAGCGAGGACTGGCAACAGGTAGCGCAGGGGCGAGCCGGCGGGGTCCACCAGGATGTTGTCGCTAATGCCGAAAAAGGCGATGATCAGGGGGCTGGACATCTCCTCTGTCGATGGCATCAGGATGCCCTTGAACAGGTGATACTGGATTCCACGTGGGATCGATACCTCTTTAGCTTTGCGCAGGATCTCTATGTAGACCGATGAGTTGGGCGAGTCTAAGACCTTTTGCTCAATGACCAGCAGGTTGAGCACGCCGATGGCCGCCACGTACAGTGGTTCGTAGTACCTGTGGCCAGCTGGTAAGAATGCGGCTGCGCTCCAAAAGATCGATGCCAATGAAATCTCATCGATGTTCTTGCTCTGAGAGATCTGTTTGAGTGCCAAGAGAATCTCGACGCACAGTGTAATATTGTAGGACTCGGGAAGATCGCTTGCCGCCTGAAGCTGGCGACTGAATGTTGAGCCAAAGCCGCTGCGGTTGCTACTGCCCTCGGCTGGCGCTGTCGCCATGACCTTGACGACAAAGGCGTCCAGGCCCTCGGTCCAGTCGTAGAGCAGACTGACGAGATGCTCGACGCTGGAAGCCCATCTTGACTTTTGTCGCTTGAGTGTTGTGATCTTGAGTGCTTCCTTCTGTGTGTCTGGCAGCATCTGCTGGCAGTGGATGATCGAACGGTATGTCTGGCATGACTTGATTGATATGCGTGGGTCCTTGTAGTTCTTGATCCACAACAGCGACTCGGCCTCCCACTTCTCAACAGTGACGGGTGTCAAGAGCTCACAGTACTTACATAGCACGGTGATCAGCTCCTCGACATAGATGTATCCGTTGCACCACTTGATCATCTCATTGCGATGCTCAATGACATCGTCCTTGCTTGATGCCAACAATATGCCAGGCGTGGTCGAGCCTGCGGGCGAGCCAACTGGGACGGAGGCCGCAACACGGGGTGACTTGACCTTGGGAGACGAGACAGATGAGACTGATGGTGACATGGGTAGTGGCGAAGAGAGGTTACGGCGGCCTGTGAGAGATGAGTGTCCGTCGGTGAGGTTCAGTGACGACATGTCGGTCTCCTTCTTTCCGTCGTGGAAGTTGAACTTGATCTGGAAGGTGGGCAGACGAAGACTGGTGACGATCGTGTCGATAGACTTGAGCACTGAACGGAACTGTGGACGACGCTCCTCAGGCTCCTGCGACATCTGGCCGTACATGCTGTTGCGCAGCGCGGAAAGGAGAACATTGACCATGGTGACCAGCGTCTCTCCCTCGACCGAGCTGTCGATACGCAGCAGCGAGTAGTTGAGCAGGATGTGCAGGTGCGGGATGATTGGTCGCAAGTTATCGCTGATTAGGTCGCTGATGAACTTGACACAGGTCTCGCGCACCTTGGCTGACTGAGCCTTAGCAGAGCGCTTCTCCATGTCATTGGACAAGTTGTTTGAGCTCTGCTGTGCGGTCATCTCAGCGATGGACTCTGAACGCTTCTCGGCGATGACACCAGCGTAACTCAGCGGGAAGACCAGCGGCTCGAGTGTGGCGTTGGGGTTTAGACGGTAGATGTGAAGGATGAGCAGCTTGCAGATGCGCATCGAGTCGCGAGTCGCCACGCCCTTCTTGATTAAAAAGTTGACGATGGTGGTCAGGTTGCCAGTCTCGCGACGTGCCAGTGCAAGCCACAGCTCGATCAGCTCGGGCAGGATCTCATTGTTGGACGACAGGCCGCCTGCTGCGGTCTGATTGTCGTTCTTGGCGCTGGACTGCTGCAGTAGCTCGGTCATCTTGAAGATGGCCATCAGGAAGCGGCCGGGGGTGTTGCGAGTCAGTCGTCCATTCTCGCTGTTGTTGTTCAGCGAGATGTTGCTGCACCATGGCAACAGCAGTTGGACGGTCCAACGGCGGTTCGAGTTGGACATTGTGGCGTAACGAGCAAAGGCCTCCTCAAAGAAGCGCTCGGTCCACTCGGCGCAGGCCTGTGACGCGATCTCTGACACTTCGATGGCTGACTGCTTGCACGTGGGAGTGATCTGTGAGGCGAATGATTGACGCTTGGGGAGGAGGATGGCGCGGATGGACACGTCCTCCTCGAGGAGCAGACCGAATGCGCAGGGCGCCAGACGTGCGATGAGGTCGAATGAACGGATGCGTGCCAAGAGCGTGGGGTGCAGCAAGTTGAGACACGAGAGGAACAGCAATGTGGAGCCAATCTCGGTGAGACGACGTGAGAAGTTGCGGTCAGTCGATGTGACTGGCTCGTTCTCCAGTTGCTCCTGTGCGCGCTCCTCAAGAGCTTTGTCGTAGTAGTACTGATAAATATCCTCGCTGATGCCTAGAGTGGGTGGGTTTGGTGAGGGGATGGGCAAGTACTGGTCATAGACTGAGTGCAGGAAGAGCACGGCTTCGTTGGCGTCGTTGTTGTTGTCGACACTGGTGTAGGCGCGGTTCAGGAAGAAGAAGTATGACTCGTCAAAGTGGTAGGACAGCACCCATCGCAGGATTCTGTTGCCCTTGATCTCCGAGTCGATCACCCATGGCATGACCTCCACCAGGAGGCCCTGCTCAAACAGCGTGCCCAGACTGAGGATGGCCTCGGCGGCGAGACGCGAGCATGTTCTGATACGTGTAAGTTCGGCGTCGATCTTTAGTCGCTCCTCCTCGCGTGCAATCGAGTCTTTCTTGGCAAGACGCTTGTTGAGCTCCAGGCCCTCGAGCTGCATGCGGGCGTTGGCCACCAACGGGTGGCCGCTCCATTGCAAGATTGTGCGGAAGGTCTTGTATCGCTCGCCCACCGTCCAGGGGATTGATCGAATGCTAGAGATGAGTGACTTGCGCACAGGACCCTCGAGCGCGCATGGCGTGGGGGTGTATAGCGAGTTGCAAAAGTTGTAGACAACCATGGCATTGTCGGCAAAGTATGATGAGTGCGCCAGTGATGGCAGCTTGGTCGCATCGCCAAAGATTGGCTCGATCTGATTGATGAACTGCACAAAGACCTGGATAAGGTCGGCGCTCTCCATGAGCGCGCGTCTAAAATCGCGATGCTGTGATATTCTGCGGAAGATGTTGGAGAGGTCGACGCGGACACGCGCCAACTTCTTGTTGTTCTTGTTGGCTGTCCACCAGTTGTTGAGCGAGTCAATGAAGCAGGGAAGCAAACGCCAGTGCAACAAACCACAGATGAATGAGAGCTTCTCTCTGATCCAGGGGGCGTCTGACAGAAGGCCAGCCCAGAAGTTGGGCAAGTAGTTGGTGACCTTTGTCTGAAGGCCGTGCTCAAAGTTGATCATCTCGTCGACGATGGGGTCGCTGCCAGGCGTTGGACGCAGCGGGTATGATGAAGAGATACCACAGATGGAGAACATCAGTGCGTGGCAGTTGACCCAGAGGTGGCGCAGCGTGTATGAGGCATGGCGTTTGGCCTCGTCAGTAGTCTGCTCTGTTGGTGGGGGTGGCATCGCTGCCAGGATTCCAAGGATGATGCCGCGGGTCTTTGACAGAGTGCGGATGCAGTCGTGTTCAACTGCCTCGCGGCCAATCTCTGCGAGCACGAATGCCCATAGACGGTCGTGAGTACAGAGCGTCACCTCCTCGATTGTGGGAAGGTCGTCGTTGGGGCCCAGTTTGATATCCTTGTCGATGCCGTATGAGTTGTCCAGCAGCAGTTGGTGTCTTGCGCGCTGCATGATTGTACGCCAGCTTGTATGCAGTACGCTGGCAACCTGAGTGGCCGTAGTCTCAGTGTTTCGGATACCTGAGATCGATCTGATCAACTGCAGTGAGATCATCCTGGTCTGCGGGTTGGGTGAGGTTAGATGCACAAAGCCAATTGCCTCGATCTCTGTCTGCAGCATCTTGGGTGGGTAGAACGAGCTGTCCAAGGGCACCGACGAGTGGCGAGACTCAATGAACGAACGCTCATTCCATAGATCGATGAGGCCCAGAAGCTGGGAGAGCAGTGTCTGCAGGGCAACGTGATCCTTGCCAATGTACTGCAGAATGAGTGATGTGTAGCCCTGGACGAGGGTGGTGCGCAGCTCTGGATGGTCGCACATGACCACCTGGATGGCGTGTGATGCAGCCATGGCAATCTCTTCCTCCTCGTGTAGCACCAACTTGTGTAGTGTGCTGTTGACAATGAATGACTTGGGCATGAATGTAACGCATCTGATGGTCTCCTTGAATAGCTCGAGCAACTCGGGGTTGACAATCTTGCGCTTGGGTGTCTTGCGCTTCATTGGGTACTGCTCGACTGGCGCGCCGGGCAGCGCATTTGTGTTCTCCCACATCAGCACCTTGTTGGCCAAAGTATTGGACGATGCGCGATACTGATCGGCAAACTCCTTCTCGCGTTGTTCAGTTGACTTTGTGCACACATCGTACCATCTCTTGATTGCCTCTACAGTAGTCTCGCTCTGAAGTATGATGGAGGGTTGGTGTGAGTGACTGTGTCGCGACTGTGCATGCCAGCTGGCATGATGATTGATGACGTTACCTCGAATTTATGTACAGCTGTTTGATCAGAGATGAGTGAGTAAAGGGAGATGGTTGGCTCGAACTGGGTGGAGAGTGCCAGAGGATCTTGTGCAACTGGCGCGTTGTCGCCTCCAGACTGCTCCTCGCAGTACTTGAACGACTTGGTGAGGAAGGTCTCCAGTGTCAGCTGGATCTCCTCCTTGCGCACGTAGATGATGTCGTTGGAGATGGCACGCATATTGGGATTGGCCGATGGCGACGTATTCCAAAACACGTCACTTGGGTCCAGGATGATGGACAGCGTGCGCAGTGCCACGACGTGGTACAGCAGCGACTGGTTGCTGAACAGACACGGCAGTACCGTGTCTGTGAGCAGCTTGAGCGAGTGAACGGCAAAGTGGACGGTGATTGCTGTGAGCAAGTCGATGCATTCGATCACCTTTGGCACTACCTGCTTCTTGCCGTAGAGTGTCGAGATGATGTCATGCAGGCGTGGTATCATCTTGGCGCGGTTGTGCGCCAGGCCTGCGTAGAGGTATGAACCGCTGTTTTCGTACACGCGTTCCATTCGCTGCTGTAGCTGCGCGGCAATCGACTGGCCGGGCGATTCTGAGTTGGCCGACAGGTTGGCCTGCAGGCCGGTGATCTTGCGTGGCGGTACGAACTTGCCCTGCAACAAACGCAGCACGCACTCAAGTGAGAAGTCGCGCTTCTTCTGGATTGCCACCGTCTTCCACAGACGCTTGAGCACCGACTCGTACTCCTCGTCAAAGATCGAATTGGGGCCGCGAGTTAGGATGGTCGTCATGAGCTTAAGTGATCGCTCCTCGAAATCGTCATGTTTCAGCATCTTCTCGGCGCGTTTGTACACGGCCTTCATCTTCTCGACGATTCCTGTCGACATGGTAAAGTCGCTCATCGACAACAGCATGCCATCCAGCGATTCGAGCTGTGCCAATCGCAGATTGTTCTTCTTGTTGCCTTCGATCCAAAACAGCATCTGGCCCAACAGCTTCTCAACTTCCGTTATCTTGTCATTATCTTGCATCTGTTTGATTGATTGATTGATGTCGCGTTAATGAGTGATCACGTGACGACCTCTTGGACATCCATCATCCATTATTCATTCATACATTCAATGATACCCAACGTATTCCTTTGAATATGGGTATCTGTTCCTCGGTCGGGTTGTTGCCAATGATCCTGGAGAGTGCATTGGATACAGGTGATAGACTATTGATGGGGCAAGGGTAAGGTTAGGTTAGGTTAGGTTGGAGAGGGTCCACATGGCACATACGTTATTCTAGATAGTTGGCCAAGTATTAGAGACCATTGATCAGAGATGGATAGACGTAGAGTGTACCAGGTGGTGGTGTTGAGGGCACGTGGACCGATTGGTCGGAAGTAGTAGAAGGCGAGGTCGCGCAGTCGAGACAGTAGTTGCTCGCTGACGCCAATCGATGGACTGTTGCCAAGGATCTGTGTGATAATGTCGGCGACGACCATCTCGATCGTGCTCTCGATGAGGTCCATGTACTTGAGGTCGTTCTGATAGATGGTGCAGGTGATCATCGAGAGGAATGACTCGAATGTGAACAGCTTGGTCTGCGACTGTGAGCCGGTCGACAGTACGGCCGACAGCGACGGTGTGGCAGTGCCAGTTGGGCTGGCGTTGTTGTTGGCGCTGATCAGACTGGGCGAGATGGCGGCGCCGCGGCCCACACTGCCCGTCGATGAAAGGAGCACTGGCGAGGTGGCCGAGGGTGAGCCGACGCCAAACGACATGGAGCCGCCCGCCATTGGTCCCGAGTGTGGCGCAAGGCCTTGTATGTGGCGTGGCAGCAAGTCGAGTAGCAGTCGTATGACCGACGTCTTGCAGTACTTGGATGACTCGCTGATGAGCTGCAGAGACGGGTAGTAGTACCAGAAGCTGCGGGCAAAGTTCACCCACTCGCGCTCGCTGGACGAGTCGTTGATGCCGAGCAGGTTGAGCTTGCTGCCCGACGTCACGGTCGATGTGTTTGATCCGGTCGGTGTGGATATGCGGCGTATGAGCGTGTTGCCGCGCGACATCCTCAACGACTGATTACTCGAGTTGATCTGTGTGCCTGCTGCCATCGACGCCTGATGTATCGGTGACGAATCACAAATACCCTGTAGCGTAGCATCGATAGACACTGATAAATTGTCCACCAGTCTAGATATCAATGTTGAGGTTATACCTAACGAGTTGACATCTAATCTTGCGTCCATATTCTATCTATCTTATCTTATCTTATCTTATATATTATTGTTATATGTTTGTCGCAATCCTGTCTGTAATGTATTGAGCGTTTGATTGAATGATTGATTGAATGAGTGATTGTCGACTGATGATAAAGTCAGTGATCAATTATACATTAACTAAATAAACTGGATAAGATACTAGTAATATGTATATATAACAACGAATGAATGATTGAATGAATGATCAAGATAATAGATAGAAGATTGAGTCGTGTTTGAATGAACACAACTAAGTTAGGAGGGTTAGTTTGATGGTGGTGTGTGAAAGGTCACCCTTTCAACAAAAATTGAGGCTTTTTTGATGATGGCGATGCTGTTGCTATTCTTATCCAAAAACACACCTTTTTTGACCATCGAGAAAAGTCCCAAGATTCATTATTAATATTTTTGATCATCACCAAACTCTAGAGTTATAAATATGTTTCCAAGATGTGACTGAAACTCAATTCCAGATTAATGCCCTTCATCATTAATTAATAGTGCAACATGATTGATTGGATTGGTTGTCGGTCGGTCGGGTAATTAATAATATTATTATGGGTTTGATTTGTTTGATTGATTAATCGGTGAGATGACTCTTCAGGTATTGTGCTGTCCTCAACTTGGATGTGTTGTCAATAATTGCATCCTTCCATTGTTGTTGAATTGTTGAGGTAGTTGTAGTTGTTGTTGTTGTAGTTGTTGTTGTTGTTGTTGTTGTTGTTGGTACATTGTTATGTGAGGACTCATCATTGGCGCCAATTCCAGATTTATCTGATTGATTGGTCAACATTGATGTTGGGTCCAACGATGGAGTGGAAGTGGAGGAAGTTGAATCATCATTTTGTTGGACTTGCTGGGCCTGTGCCTGGACCTGGACTTGTCCAGACATCAATATGTTGATCATGTCTTTGATTGACTCGAGTATCTCTTGGAAGGTTGGACGTCGTGTGGGGTCTTGGTTCCAGCACTGATTGATCAGACGACGATATGCTACATTGCACTCTGGGATGGGCGGTCGGTAGCCTCGTGATACGTGTATCTCCACATTGGCAAGGAAGGACTCCTCGGAGAAGTAGCCGATCGTAGACACCATCTCCCAGAGTATCACGCCAAAGCTGTACACGTCCACTGAGTGATTGTAGTAGGCGCTCTTCATAATGATCTCGGGTGCGAGGTAGATTGGGTTGTCGACGAGGCGACCCTCGAGACGCGAGCCAAAACTGTCACGCACTGTGCCCAAGTCACCAATCGTCGCCATCTGGTCCAGCTCGAGAAGTTGTGCCATCATGTCTGGTGCGGATAATGTGCGGTCGGGCATGGGGTGGCGCAGGAGTATGTTTGGCGGCTTCAAGTCATTGTGATGGAGTGGCGGGCGTTGTTGATGGAACTCCAGCATGCCCTGTGTGATGTCCAGCGCGATCTTGAGACATAGGGCAAAGGGCAGGGGACGATGTTGGTGCAGGAGCGACTCCAAGTCGCCACACGGTATGTACTCTGTGACCAAACAGAATGGATGGAGACACAAGCCCACAAGCTTAAGTGTGCGCTCTCTCTGCTTCATAAAGTCCATCACATATGACTCGCGTCTAAAGTCCCTAAAGCTCTGAATCAGGTCCATATTATCATCTGGCTTCAGGCTGGCAAACTCAACCTTTGAGTTTGAGTTTGATCCAATGTCTGATGATTCCTGGACTTGAGACGTCACCTGGTCTTGGTCCTCTGCGCTCTCCTTGGCAGGTTCTTGAACCTGTGCCGGGGCTGGGACTTGGGCCTGACCATTGGAAGGTTCCAGGCCTGCCACCTCAGTGCTACCTCCTTCAACAATCAACTTCTTGATTGCTACATCTTGATCGTTGTAGCGTCCTCGGTATACTATACCAAAGCCACCACGTCCAAGCTCGGCTTCAAAGTAGAGTGAGTGATGATCGATAATGTTGCCCTTGAAGTGTGTCATGGTAATGTCTGGTGACAACTTGCTGATTGCCAATCTGTACTCTTGACTAGGGTCGCTGCGACACACTGCTTCTTGCAGTCCACTCAAGTACGCCAGCTCTAGCAACTCGATTGGGAAGTGCGCGTTGGGTCCACCTCCGCCAGCTACACTGGCGCAATGGGGACATGGCACCAGTACGCGATATGGATTGAATGAGAACTGGTGGCCCAAAGTGGACTCGAGCAACTTCATTGCCTTGCCAAGCATGTCCTGTACGATGAAGAACCTGCTCTCGGGTCCAGTTACACTAAGGTGTAGTGTGTTGTCATTGGTCTGCTTGATCACGAGCAAGACGGCATTATCCAATGAATCGTCCGCTGTGTCCATCACCTGATTGAATGATCCGCGATAATAATCCTGGACGGAGATGAATGTGGCACTCTTGATCGACACGCCCTGGCTTTGATGGCGACGCAACTTGCACACCTGTGATAGATGCTGGACGATATGAGCAAACAAAGTTGATGGAAGTTGGAACTTGAATTGCAACATTCGCTGCAGGGCCAAGCCTTCACCTCCACATGTGGCCAAGACGAGACTGGCGCTCGGACTACCGCTTGCGGGACTTCGGTCGCCGGTCAGTACAACCACCGGCGCAGCGGATGTTTTCTCGTTGCTAGCTGGCCGCAGACCGCCTGGTTGGTGCAGCGCGTAAACAATTACACTCTGACAGTCATTGGTCATGGAGGTCTGTGGCAGTGGCAGGGCATTGGCTCCAGCAGACTTGGTATAGGACAGCACATCAAATCGATGTGCCAAGTGAATTAGCTGCTCGCGATGCGCGGGCCACACTACTGCCAGGTCGGACACCTTGACCACTGCGCTGGGCATCTTCTCGACGGCCAGCACCAATGCTGTGAAGCTCTGGATCAGCCATGGAGGACTGATCACAATCAACTCGCTCAGTCGCGGGTCATACGTGATGCTGCCCGTGTGCTGTAGGAATTGTAACAGTTTGCCAATCTTGGCGCGTCCACGCACATTGTAGCTGGTGGCCAATGTGACCATTTCCTCCATGGCAAGTGTGGGCTTGGCTGCGCGACGCTCCTCCAGGTAGCGTTCGACCAGCACAAATGGCGAGGGCACCATCTCGTTGACCATTGTGGCCTGTGGAAGTGATGCGATGATACGTTCCTTGAGTTGTTCTATGAATACATTATCGGTGAGTGTGAGGAACATGAACTCGATCGCACGGTTCAGGTATAACTTGTGCTTGTTAAGTGCACGCCAACTCGCCAGCCACTGGAGGTAGGTCTGTTCGGAAGCCGCCTGGCCCGCAGCCACAATGCCAACGGCAAAGATCTTGATCTTGGAGTGGCGATGTGTGATTGAGTCCAACCAATAGTCCAGAGTGGCGTTGTCCGTCGCAATCTCCCCGCTGAACGTGAACTGCACGACATAGACCGTCTTGTCTGTGAAGAAGTGTGGCTGCCACGCGCGGAAGTGTGTGTTGCCAGTGAGCTCCCAGATGCGCAGGTCGATGGGGATGCTGGCGGACTGGTCGTCCGGATTGGCGCGCACAAATGGCGGGGCGTGCACGTAGTATGGCACAGTGTCAATGTCGACACCACAGCTGTTGATGTCGGTCTGATGTTTGTACTGGCGGCGATTGTAGAAGAGGTTGTGGCATAGTCCGCCACCCTTGCCCACGCTCTTGGTATCGCCCACAAACATAATCTTGGCTCGCGCACATGGCTGTATGCTCTCGACCTGCTCCTTCATCTGTGAGAAGATTGAACTCATGTTGGTGGTGGACGCTGCGTCCGAGCTGTTGCCGCTACCGCCACCGCTGATGGTCGAGCCTGCGCCAAGTGCGCTGCTGGGCGTCTTTGCCAACAACTTGCTATTCTTCAAGTTGGGATTGCCCTCGATGTCAAGATGTTTGAGTGATGACATCACGCCTAGTGATTGTGGTAGCGACTCGAGCTGGTTGTGACGAATGACAAAGTTCTCCAATGATTCGAGTGAGCCTATTGTTGGAGGTATGCACGTGATCATGTTGTGGCCAAGTCTCAAGACGATCAACTTCTTCAATTGTGTCAACTCCTCTGGTATTGCTGTAATCTGATTGTTCTGGATTGACAATGATTGTAGGTTACCAAGCTTTCCAATCGACTTTGGAAWTCTCCTCGATCATGTTGCCATCCAACACCAGCTCCTCCAGTGCCTGGAGACTACATATCTGGTCCATCTATTGATCATATGGGATGAGGGTGTGAGTGCGATTGGAATGATTCCTTGTTTGATTGATTGATTGATGAGACGAACCTTGGTAATTTGATTGGATGATAAGTTGAGGTGCTGGAGCTGGCGCAGGTCGGCAATGGAACTGGGCATCTTGGAGATCTGGTTGTCCATGAGGTTGAGACTCTTGAGCTGACTCAACTCAGAGATGAGACTTGGTAGAGTCTTTAGTTTGTTGCCTGCAAAGTGTAACTCGGTGAGTGAGTAGAGGTTGACTAGCTCAACGCCAAACTCCAGTGCATTCCCATTCAAGTTCAAACATATCAGGTTGGTCAATTTGGTAATATGTGGCGATAGCTCACTGATCTGATTCTCCATCAAGTTGAGCTTGCGTAATGATGTGAACTGGCCTATCTCGCGAGGTATTGATGTCAGTTGATTGCGCGCCAGACTCAGATATTCCAGTCCCTTGATCTTATCATGCAACAACATCCAGAACTGAGGTGGAACGAATGATATCATGTTGTTCTCAATCGTTAACTCCTTCAAAGCTGTGGGTCATGGTTAGTAAGCTGATTGAATGGATTGGATGAAGGGAGATAGGATGTGCACTTACTTTCGAATCGGAGAATGGTCGTGGGTATTGCGTAGAGTATGTTGTCAGAGAGGAAGACTGAGTGGATGCATTTGAGGTATTGGTTGGCGTGAGGATGGAGGACTGAGGCTGGCAGGTTGAACAGGCCGGAAGCGTTTAGTACCAGGTTTACCGACTTAACGATGTTCTGGATTGCCTTGGCCTGATCGATCTGCACCTTCACCATCCTATTCACATTGAGTCTCGTTGGTGATGTGATCCATCTCGTATAGAACTCGCTCCAAAAGTATAAGTTGTTGCAGCTGAACCTAATGTGTTTGGTTGGGGCGAGGGTTAGGGTGAGGGCCAGGGTAAGGCGAGGGTCAGGACCACTTACTGCTTGATTGGTAGCGCTGATAATGAGTAAGCTTTGTAGTATGGATTGATATAACGATCTGGGGATGCAGAGATTGTGGCCCAGATGGAGGGCGTGGCCATGTGGATGTTGAGTTGGACAGCTTCTTTGGGTGAGCGCGCCAAGAAGTTGCCAAAGCGACTGGTGAAGGCATTGTGACAGACGAATTGGATGAGCGATTCGTTGTACTCAAAGTCAGTCGGGAACTGCATGACAAACTGCACCAGCACATCGCAGAACATGTTGAACGACAGAGCGCCAAGCTGAGACGCCACGCTGCTGCTGCTCTTGGGTTGTTGATGAGTGTGGCCAAAGGCTTGCGCGCCAAACTCGATCCAATCCTTGTTGATCAGTGCTTGGATACCGGCCAGCGTGCGGTAGTGCGGGTCCAGGATGACCTGTGCCAGCGCTGACATGAGTATCTCGTCGTGATCGTGGCCCTCGCCACTTTGTACAATTACAGGGGTTCCTCCAATCAGCGACTCGGCCACGCGAAATGCCGCGCGAATAGTGTTTGAAATGATGTCCATCCACTCTGTCGTGGCCAGGGCGCTCTGCCACTTGGCGCGATTTGCCTCGAGGGGAGTGGCGCTGGTGCATAGCTCCAGCAGACGGCAGTGAGCCTGACGCACCCTTTCGCCCTCGTCCAGGGCCAGACTACTAAAGCTGCATTGTGGGAAGATCGCCTCGTACTTCTTTGAAGGCGCAGCGACACCCGTGTCCAATACGAGGATGCGGTCCGCCGACGCAGCCTTGTGCAGCGCCTTGAGAAGACGGATGTCGAAGCTGTCCGTGTCGTCATCGGACAGCGGCGACAATGACGTTGTGTTGAAGGTGCATGATTGATGGGCGACCGCCAGGAACACGGTGCGACCACTCATTGGCACGAGGTTGGTCCACGTGACCGCGGGGAAGCGGCCATTCACACGAATGTTGCGCTTGTCCCTGATGTGTACGTCCTCCACCATGGCCGGCAACACAATCGACGCCGGATACGAGTTGCAAATGTCGAACCTTGAGTTGACCTGTGATATGCGCCATTGATTGCAGTTCAAGTTCATTCGCTGGTACTCTGAGGTCACGCGAACCAAGTGTGCGCTCGTACTTCCACTTCCAGCGTTGTCCATCGATGATGACGATGATGATAATGTTGTGTTGTTGGCTCCGCCACTGCCCGCCAGTCTGTTCCTGCCGATGCCAATGGTGTTGTTGCTGTCGGATGGGGCGACGGCAAGGGTGTTGGGGTCGGGTCGCTCGAGATTGGAGAATGCAAACTGGAACTTTGTGGGCTTGTGGAATGCCAGCTTGCCGACCAGGGTCACGAACGTCTCCTCGTCATGCTTGTTGAGGAATGCGATGTAGACCACCTTGAACAGACGCGAGAGCACGCGATGGTACTTGTTCACACTCTTCTTTATCGAGATGATTGACGCCAGCTCTATGCCCTCCAGCTCTGCCTGCTCCAACTGCGTGTCCCTCTCCAACGACCTGTATATTATCCTGTAGTTTGTGACCCATAGTTTGATGAGTCCTGCACTATCACTTGACGATGTGGATGATGTGGATAACGATGATGTCTGGCCACCTGAAGAGTTTGTGTCTGGCGCTGTCAGCTGATACTTCACATTGTCGCTCTCAAACTGGATGTTCTCGCCAGAGAGAAAACTTGGTGTAGGTATTGATGAAAGTCTCTGGTTGTCCAGGTTGTTATCCTTATTGTGTTTGGCCTCCTGCTTCTGAATGCTCTGATCCCTTGCCTGTGCCAAAAGTTTAATTTGATTGATTTGATTGATTGATTTGATTGGTTTGATTGAATGTGAGTGAGTTTGTGAATGTGTTTGATTGAATGAGTGAATAAATGAATGAACGTTAATGTTATATCTTATATGTATTTGTTATTTATATATTTGCAGGTTCACTGATGGTAATGAAGTGGTTTGTTTCCCTTGCAAGGTAATATGTATCTTGGCCCAAACCCAAGATTAAGCCAATCACACGCACATACACCTCTTTGCAACAAAACAACAACATCAACAAAAAATGAATCCAAAAAGATCTAGACTTGTGTGGGAGTGAAGCCGTCGGGACTTACCAAAGTTGTTGACAACGGTGTTGTGTGTGATGGGGGTTGTTGGCGACTGGTCCCATCATGGTACTGAGGAGTCCTGACTTCGTACCCAACACCCCAACAATCACGTGATGTCGTCTTGTCTAGATTCTTCTTTGGAAATCGTCAAAGAGTCATCTGAATCGTCTGACTCTTCTGAGCCATCTTCTGTGTCGTCTGAGTCGAGTCAACACAAAGAAAGTCATGGCTCATGAGGCCATCCATTCGTAGTTATGTTACAAAAGAGGAAGAGTCTCGCGCGCGCATATATATATTGTTATTGAAGTCGTCATTCAGTTGACATGACATGTAATGAATACAACATTTACATCGTGGTCGTCGTAGTTGTAGTCGTCGTCACTGCCATCAGCTCATTCTTGAAGTTCTCTCGTTCTTCTGGCGGCAGTACTAACTCTAACATCTCAATCATATCGCCAACCTTCTTTATCGTCTCTGTTATATTCAATATATTATCATTAACCTTGTCCATTACTTTGTTTGTTTGATTGATTGATTGATTGAGTGAGCGAGCGAGTGGCATGGTCCATGATCAATCACATGTCTTATACATACCATCTTTGATGTTTACATTGCTCTGCTTCACATCGTTGACAGTGGCAATGAATGATCTGGTGAACTTGGATGACTTGTTAAAATCAACGTCTCGTACGCGTTCCAGTAGCTGGTGTTGTTTGTCGTTTATATAGCCAGTGGAGTTCTTCAAGTAATGTTGTAGATTGATACCAATGCTCGCGACACCAACCTCATCCATATCCGGCACGAACAAAGGATTGTTATACCGTTTATACAATGGATAGAACTACATGTAGTTGTAATGATTGATTAGTCTTGTAGCCGCCATGTCGTCTCTCTCCAATCAAACATACCTGTGGCGTCAGCTCAAGCCTTTCAATCTCAGGCTCCTTGGGCTCGATATCTTCTTCGTCTTGCTCTTCATCTTTTGTTTGATCGTCGGCTGCTGATGCAGAGTCGGACCGCGTGGCGTCTGTGTCGCCGCTAGGTGATGGGCCGCCGCCAGGCCGACTGTACTTGAGCATGACGTCCAGCTCCTCCTTTGTCGGCTTCTTCTCGTAGGAGTAACTTGTATATGGGTTGCTATCGTAGAGCAGTGCACTTGCCACTGCAGGATTGCTTATAAGTGCGCTAATATTGGCTGGATCTAGCATTTGAAGTTGTTGTAGTTGACTCTGCTGACTCTGACCCTGAGCTTGATATTGATATTGATGTTGATTGAAGTAACCATTTACAGTTGATGCATTGCCAGTATCACCTGATGCCATATTCATTGTCATCATATCATTCCTAACATTGCCATTGCCATTGCCATTGCCATTGTTATTGTTATTATTACTATTGTTGGTTGTTGTTGTCGCATTGTTTGGTTTACTCTCAGTCTGTCCCATTAGATTGATTGATTAATTGATTGATTGATCGAGTGAGTGTACTAATGTTTTTATTTGTATATAATGTATGTATTTGTTTGATATATATCAATCAGACGTTTGTTTGTCTCAATGTTGCCAGTCAGCCATCCATTAAACAAAGTGTCTCAATCCCAACTTCTGCAAAGTTTACTCACACAATAACACAAATCGAAATTGCCTCAGATCTTTCAATTTGAGTCGAAAAGAGTGACAACACAAACAAAGACAATGCCATGGCACAAGAAAAGAACAATGATGAAACACAAACAGATAATCAATTACTTGTTTTATACTTTTAATTCAAACAACATACATATAAATAGATAATACAAATGTAAATAAATGTTATGTTTTTAATTATAAAGTATTATATGTGCTTGTGCCAGAGGTTTGAAACAAAGGTACAACAAGTTAATAAGTTTTTGTGGTTGGACCTCCATCCTGCCAGAGGCGATAATGACGAACATTGTTGTCCTACCTTCTTTGTCGAACACCTCCCCCTTCATCCCCATTCACCATCCATCGAATTAAAGACTTACCTGCCTTCCAAAAATTAATTTAACTAAAATGTTCAGTTTCGACGGCGAACCAACCACAACAACAACACAACAACGCAATCTAACATCTCTCCATCCAACTCAACTATCCACCATCACACACACACACACTTATATATTATTTGATACAAATACACTTACTTATACACATACACATTCAAACACATACAAATACACACTCACACTCACTCAATCAATCACAATACTTAACACATACATTGTATTGTTTCACTTCATTCATTCATTAATTCAATCAATCAATCAATCAATCATTCTAAGCTTGTGATTGAAACTGAACATTGTACATCATCATATTGTGTCATACTTTAGAGAGTTAGACATTATACATATATATATATATTAAAAACACACAGAGATAAAACACAGACAATAAAATACAATACAATACAAGACAAGACATTAATAAATAGATATATATAGATAAAGATAAAGATATGAAGGATAAGAGGAATAAGGAAAAATCAAATTATTATAGCCCTTGGAACAACTTGGAGGTTGGTGGACTGGGCGGCGTCGGCGGTAGTCTGAGCTTTGGCGGCAATGGCATACCGATGAACATGGCAACTGCCCAGCAGCAGCAGTCACAGACAACGACGACGACCACATCGCAGTCGCTGACGTCACTGTCGTCGACATTCCCCATCGTCATCACGTCGACCCTGTCACCACCCGTGCCAGCCAACTCGCTGCAGTCGCCGTCGGGCGCCCCCGCGCCCCTGACGAGCGCGCACCAGAGCTACAACGGCACGATCAAGAAGAAGAATATGGCAACGTCACCGTCGTCGCCCACATTCAGCTCGCTGTCAAACAAGATCATCACACTGTTTGCGCCGTCGTCAGGTGCGCACGGCACTCCCAACAGCAACCCCTCGTCACCGCGCAGCATTGGCAAGTCGCTCAAGAACTTGGTTCACCATCACAGCAGTCAGTCGCAGCAGAATATGCAGCAGGGTTCAATGCAGTATCTCCCGCCCCTGTCCGAGGGCGATCTCGACATTCTCAACCAGATGAAGCAGCTGCATCTCTCGCTACTCGAGCCCGAGGTGCACTTTGACTTCTTTGGCCTGCCGACCGAGATCCGCATGCACGTGCTTACATTCACCGACGCCACCGATCTGGCCCGCTCATCCTCCGTGTCACGCGTGTGGCGGGAGATGGTCAACGACGAACGACTCTGGTTCACCTACAGCAAGCGTGTCTTTGGTGATAGTGTCAAGACTGATCCAGTAAGTTAGCCTCGCTTAAGCGATACATCATGTTGATATATGATGATCTAACGCGCCCCAACTCAATCATTAGACATGGAGGACGGTGGTTACAAACAATCTTATCAAGCTGCGCGAGTTTGAGAAGGACTCAGACCTGGAACCAAAGTTGTTGTGGGCATGCGAGAATGGTCATGACCAATTGTTGCAGCGTGCATTCGATCACAAGAGGATAACCTGTGCAAGTGGACCATCATGTCAGTGTCCATCATGTGCCAGACCATCCTACCTCAGCCTCAATGAGCCCAGTCAATCAGTAGTCTCTGCAAACTTGAACAGTAGCAGTATCTACAACAATCATCTCAACAACAACAATAACCACAACAACAATAACAACAACAATAATAATAATAATAACAACAACAACAATAATAATCGTTCGAATCATCAAGATAATGACAATAGAGAGATTGATGTCGACTTGGAGATGGAGGACATTGATGTAGCCGCACCCACTTCACCATCAGGTGGAAACAGCCCAAAGATCAACGATACAACAGGCATCACACCAAAGAAGCGCAACAAGTTCCTGCTCAAGGCATCGTACAAGGGACACCGTGCAGTGGTCGAGTGCCTGCTCAAGAATGGTGCAGAGGTCGATGCAATCACGAGGAGTGGCTTCACCGCGCTGCACATGGCCTGTGGCAAGGGTCACGCAGACGTTGCCGAGTGTCTGCTGCAGTACAACGCCAAGATCGAGTTCAAGAACCGCAACGGATCCACACCACTTCACACGTCTGCTCAAAAGGGACACGTGGCTGTCGTTGAGCTGCTCATACAGCATGGCGCATCCATCGAGGCCACCAACAGCAATGGAGTCACGCCACTCAACTCTGCCGCACACAATGGTCACACCGTCGTAGTCGAGTGTCTATTGTTGCTTGGTGCCAACATGGAAGCGACCAACAAGAATGGTATCACTCCCTTGTATTCAGCTGCACATAGAGGACATGTATGTATACATCCATCAAGATTGGATTGAATGAACAAGACTAACATAATACCACAACATAGTTCAAAGTTGTAGAATGCCTGTTAAAGTATCATGCTAATATAGAGGGAACAACAAAGAATCATGGAGCGACACCGTTGTATATATCGGCACAGGAGGGATACACAGACATTGTCAGTTTGTTGTTGGAGCACAATGCCAACGTCGAAGCAAAGATTCGTTCGGGCATGAGAAGTGGAGCCACGCCACTGTACACGGCCAGCCACCGAGGCCACATGCGAATTGTTGAGATGTTGCTCCAACGAAACGCCAACACACAGGTCACCGATCGCAATGGCTATACACCACTGCACAAGGCAGCTGCTGAAGGATTCTCTGAGGTGATTGATTGTCTGATCAAGTATGGAGCAGACCTTCGCGCCAAGTCCCGAGACAACACAACACCAATGGATGTGGCACACAAGAATGTCAAGAAGCAGCTCAAGATGTACTTGGCCAATCTTGAACCCAACCATCATCACCATCATCACAGTGGACCCGATTGTTCGTTGATGTAATGTAATAATGTATTGTTATTAGTTATTTAGTTAGTCAGCCAGTCAGTTAGCTATTAAACACCGATATATATATAATATCTTGGAACTCAATGAAGTGTCGTCATCATCATCAAATCCATCTAGTCTTTCAATTCAACCAAATCATCAATCAATTATTGACCTTTGTCAGATCCATGAAAATGATAAATTGAAGGTCGACCGAATTGGACATCTCTGGATGGGTCCAACATATTCCAAGGAGGAAGGACTCACCAATGTCATACGATCAACATAGCCTACAATGATCATTGAGTGTGTTGGGTCACTGTGTGTGAGAATGAGAGAGTGGAGGGAGTGTGTTGTGGGGAGAGAGGAAGTGTTGTGATTGGTTTGAATGAATGGTGAGGGGTAACAATGTGAAACAGAGAGATAGGTAGCACACATACATAACCCTAAGCTTGTGAATAAGTATTACTAATAATAAGAATATTATTTGTTATAACTATTTCAATCATTCATTGATTAAAATATTATCTTTATCTTTATTATATCTATCGACCAAGGATTCAACTAACAAGACAAAGAGTAGTAGCAGTAGTAGTACCAAGTCGAGTCAACTTATATAATAATAATAATGTTGTCTAGGGAAATAGTTCGATCGACTAGGAACCTGATCATTCAACATTTGGTGTTTGCTTCATCAAGTGTAACTACGACGACAAAGTCAACGACAAAGAGTTTGGGTCGTCGTCACAAGTCCACAAGTGTAGCATCTGGAAGTGTGACTGCTCCAACAACTCCGCCAGCATCATCACAAGATAACACAGACAGCCTAAACAGCCACAAACGTGCAATTCAAAGTCTGTTTGCAAACAATGAACCAAGCGTCATCAAGGGCAAGTCAACTTCATTTGAGGTAGGTTACCGGCAGCAGGTGAGTCGAGGCAATGTTACTCAATAGTTAAATCAATCAATCAGTGGGAGATTATGGGACATGAGTCACAGGTCATCCAACTACAACTGGATCCAGATTCTTCTATAACTGCAGAGACTGGTGCATTACTAGAGATGAGTTCAACGATGGAGATGGAGACCTCTGCAAGAGGAGGATTCATGTCCAGTATCAAGAGAATGTTCACAGGACAGGGTATATTCCTAACAAAGTTCAAGAACTCATCGCTCACTGTAAGGTCATTCGTTCACTGACTGAGTCAAGGATGTGTATTACTAACGAGGGATACGATCAAACTATAGGAGACTGGTAGGATAACATTCAGTTCACCTTATATCTCCAAGATATTGGCCATTAAGATGGCGGATATAGGAGGAGAGTTGATATGCAAGAAGAATGCCTTCCTCTGTGGCGAGAACGACATTGAGATAGGTCCACGTATAACCAATCGATTCTCTATTGGATTCTTTGGAGGGCAAGGTTTCATACTTGTATGTCCATCATCTATCCTTCGATCAATCTATCAATCATACTCAATCGCTCACATCTACAACTACTATTCATTCAAATAATATAGCAAAAGCTTACTGGTAATGGCATGGTCTTCATCCATGGAAGTGGATCAATCATTTATAGGATGCTCAAGCCTCAAGAGACTATCAAGGTGAGCACTGGCTGCATCGTGGCATTTGAATCCAGCATCACGTATGATATTGCTTGGGTCAGTGGCGCCACCAACATATTGTTTAGCGGTGAAGGCTTGTTCCTGGCGACTCTGTCCGGTCCAGGTCTTGTAATACTACAGAGTCTACCATTCGAGAAACTTGTATCGGCCATTGCAAGCCAAATGCCAATCTCTGGTTCATCATCATCCATGTCATCATCATCTCCATCGTCATCTGATCAGTCATCTTCATCGTCATCATCATCATCTCGCTGACCTGACTTAACTATACCTGTCTAACCTAACCTGACCTACAATATTAAACTACAACGCAATGTAATGCAACAAACTCTGAATATCTATCTATAAAGTATATTGTGAATGCCATTAGAGTGCGGCGGGCGCGTGCGCCAGAGTGTGTTTCCAATCTGTTTGAGTGTCGCCGCAGGCAGGTCTTGCTGACAACATCATCTACCATGCAATCATTGGGTCTTGATAAGATGTAACAGGCGTACCATGGACGCGCAGTCTATAAACACAARGTGTAACTGAAACCATAGTTTGACAGCACCTTCAGTACAACAATGGACGATCCAATATTAGTCTGTTTGATTGATATGTGATTGATTAGTGAATATAACTACTTCCAATGGTCATTGAACTGACTACTACTCTACTTACATCTATTTTGAATGTCTGTACGTGCCTATTCTTGGTGGAGTCGTAGGTAAACCTGCCAAGTTCGACACCTTCGTCGGTGGCATTCTGGAGACCGATGATGGCAAACTCTTTGAGTGCTGACTCAAAGTGGAAGGAGGAACTTGGACGTGGATGCTCGATGGACACGGCGCTGACAATGATTGGTGTCGAGAGCTGGACACCAACACTTCCATTGCCACCCTTGAACGCCCAGCAGTCGCCCAGCTCCTTGCGTGTTGGGTCGAGGATGATCTCGGGCACGTTGGGGTTGGACGATGCGCGGAACCACTGTGTGGCCACTCTCATCAATGTCGGAAGGGATGCATCGGGATGCGTTGGAGTGTTTGGATGGTGTTGCAGTCTGTAGTGGATCCTGCCACCGCTGATGCTCATGGCAAAGTCGGTCAAAGCGGTTTTGTCCGCAGCATAGATCTCGAGGGCATCCTGGATCATATTCCTGAAATCTCCAGCGTTCTCCAATTGGTTGTGAATATTCTGCATGTCTGGATTGTTGCTGATCCACTGTTGGATCAATGTCATTTGTGTTGTCGCCTCGCTCAGCAGTCGTTCTAAAGTAAGTGTGAGTGGCGACACGCGTCAGTAGTGGTCGTCATCCAGTGATCGATCGATAAATCGAACGTGATACATACCCAGACTCTCCATCTCCTTGCTACGGGTGTCCTCCAGCTGCCTCACCCACTCCTTGACCTGAGTTGAGCCTGTGGCACTCAACTCATCCATGAGTTGCTTGATCTTGATGGATGATTGTTCGGTCATCAGACTGATGTGCTGGTCTCTTGCGGCCAGAAGTTCATCCAGCAATGATTGTGCCTTTTCGCTCAGTTGTTCATTCTGCATACGTGCGACATCATTGATCTGTCCAACTCCACGATTGGTCTGTCCCTCCAACTCCACAACGCCAAGTTTTGTAGCCTCAGTGAGACGTGATGAGCTGGCCTTGGCCTGAGTCTCGAGCCCATCCAAGAACAGCTGGTAGCGTTTCTCGCCTTCCTTCATATATTCGTCCAACACTTGGTTGAGCTTGTCCTTGTCGAGGCCGGTCTGTGACTTGAGTCTGAGCTCCTCGATTGCGTTGTGCAGTGGCACCAGGTTGTCCTGCTTGAACGTGTCCAGGCCCTGGCTGATCGAGCTCCTGACCTGTTCGAGGCCGACAAAGCTGAGCAGTCTGCTGTTGAGTTGCGAGTTGGACACAATGTCCTTTGTCCTGAGCTCGTCTCTTATCCACTGGAGTACGAGCTCCTTGTCCATTACCACATTACCGGGTTGGACTGGATGGACATGTGTTGGTGGCAGTATCGTTGTTGGCAAACCAGTTGCAAAGAAGATATATAAATAGATACAGAGCAATGACAGTATAGACACCAACGCCACCCAAAAGGTCTTTCTACATTGTGTAGATGCTCTTCTACTCTTCACATCGTCATCATCATCCTATGATTGATTGATTGGGTGAGTTAGTGAGTTAGTGAGTGTCCGCGAGACATGGACATGGACATGGACTTACCTCAACAGGACCTCTGAATATACCCATGACTGCTGCATCCAACCATGTGATGGGCAGTAGTATAAGACCGAGCAATGATACGATGGGGCCAATGGTGTATCGATATATTCTCTCCTTTGTTGATGGGCGAGGTCGATGTATGACTGATGAAGACGACGATGATGATGACGGCCATGGCTTGATAGCACTTGTATTGCCAACTACTTGATTGTAATCATTTGATGGGGCGTTGAAACCCTTTCCACTTGTGCTACTTGAGCCTCCACTCGGTCTATTGATGTTGTTGTTGTAGTTGATGTGTGTGTTATCGTTCATGTTTGAATCACCTCTTCCAAATCTACTGTTGCCGCTATTGTTGCTGCTGCTGCTTCCGCTGTAGTTGTAGTTGTTGCTCATTGAAGGTTGTTGTTGTTCAAAGAGGTTTGAACCGTTCAATGCTGTTGAGCTGAGCGGGTCGTAGGCTGGGGCATTGCCGGCATCCGTGTCCATTCCATATTTAGTGACACGAGAACTCCTTGGGAAGTGATTGGCACGCTTCCTATGCGGAGATGAATGTTGTACAAAGCTTGGTGTATATGTATATCCGTTGTTCATTATATATATATATCTCTCTCTCTTTTACAACAAAGTTATAACAAGTCTGTCAATGAATGAATGATGTTCACAAAGTGATCAAAGTGTTGTTATTGGGTTAATTTGCAAGTGAAAGTGCGCGCAAAACTTGAAGAACCAATCGTTAACGATTGACAAGACCCAATTACGAAGAATCAATGATCAGTCAAAATACTCTATTTATTAACATATATACATTGGTATCATGATACCATCATTCAGTCGACGCCAGATGGATGAATGATCGAGTCGCACTATTGAGACTCGGCCAGTGATTAAACAATGTCAGATTTGAATGGCCCGCAGACGTACCATCGATCAATCAATCAATCATTGCCTTGGCTTCTTCCTGTGTCTTCTTTTGTCATCACCACTATCATTATCACTGCTACTGCTGCCACTGGAGTCACTTTCATCATCATCACTATTCCTTCGCTTTGATGAACGATCTTTTTTCTTCTTTGCCTTCTCCTCTTTCTTGATTTGTTTGAGCAGTAGCTTCCTTTGTCGCTTTGTCAGTCCGGCCAAGAACTCTCTAAGTATGCTATCATCATCATCGTCCACCTCTTGATCTTTTGAATGGCCACTGCCTCCATCATTGTATCCATCATTCTGTGGCATGTTGAATGCAGACAGGGGGTCTTCGCGCTCTTGTCTGCGTAGATCGTTGGGGTTGATGTCCCTCATGAGACAGTCCCTGTCGCCACTCTTGTGTCCCCATTGATTACATCTGATACATCGAACGTCTCGCAGTTCGATACCAAATGGCTTGTGTGTCATCTTGACGTCGCTAGAGTATCCTCCCTGCACAGGTGCATTTGCCAGAAATGGGAACTTCTCCACGTCGGTCATCTGTCTATGGTTCTTGCCTTGTCCTTGTCCTTGTCCTTGCTTTGTCGAATCATCGTGTTCACGCTGATCCTCAAGATCTTGCTTGGGCATGGGCATCTCTAACTTTGACAAGCCAGGTGGAGCGGCGTATAAGAAGCCAACCTTACTGCGTTGCGCTTCGATGTATGAACTTGCCAAAGCAGCTTTGTTTGTAAAGTATTCATGCTCCTCTTTAACCTCCTTTGCTCTTTCCTCTTCCCTCTTCTTATCAGTGACAGCTCTCTGTTCAGCAATATATAACCTCTTCTGGTTTGCCTTATTACTTGGATGAAATGACTTGAGGTTCAAGAACTTCATTCTATTATATATCTATATTATATGTATGTATGTATCTATCTACATTGATATGTTCATTCATTCACTATTATTCATTCACTCATTGATTCAATCTTTCGTCAATCAATTGAGTTAATTTCTTCAAGATAGAGCGAGTGTGTGAGCTCATGTCGTCACCAAACACTGACCATGCGGTAATAAACAGAAGTTCAAGATGTCCAATATGTCGATGATCAATCTCATTGCATGTCAGAGTAAGTTGAGATGTCCAAGTAAGTCTATGACGTCACTAAATGAGCGTTGTTGCGTGGCTATTACCAATCATTATTTATAATATCGCTCAGGTTACATAATCATCATGTGTTTTGGATTCTGATCGAAGAATCTGAAGTTAATATCTTATGTCAATAAAGACCATCGACATGATGGTAATGTCATTGACATATCCAACCAGTCATATGACTCCAAAGAATGAATGATGAATGAATCGATGAATGATTGAAAGTTGACCCTTCCATGACCAAACACACACTTATGATGTGCAAAGAATGGTTTTGACTCACCACCGAGTATGTGTATGAATGTGTTTGAGTGTTTGGGAGATGATGAAGGTGTGTTGTTCAATTGAACTTGCATTGTTGTTGAACCCCAACCCTACTCACTGTTCCTTCCTTCCAACAAACATTTAAATTACTTTATAATTAAGTAGTAGTAATACTTATCACTATCTATATTGTTTTATATAACTCATAGTTAATGAGTGAGTGAGTGAGTGAGTGGCAGTCATTACATACATACATACATACAATTCAATCAATCCAACTCAATCAAACAATCAATCAATCATTTCCTTCACTGTCTCACACAACATATTAAAGTTGTGAGCAGTAGTATTAAGATATGGCAACAACAAAGATTGGAATAAAGGATGGAAGGATGCCTGTAGAGACAGTTGTCAATTCCCCGATATTCAGTTCGGTGCCACCACAGCAACACCCTGCAATGTTGGCAGCAGCCAATGCAGCGGCAGCAAGTCTAAGTGAGTTGAAGCTCAATTCTGTTTATGTCCAGCGCAGAGTGACCAGTGGTGGAAAGATGTCCATTAGGTCTTCGATCTCTGTGTGGAGAGCGGCCAACAACATCGAGCTGAAGCAGGACGATGCTGTCGACGCCAAGTTCCTCCTGCACATCGAGCACTTTTGTCCGCCTGCCTACTCCTCCGCCATCCATCCGGAAGCCATGGCGCTCAAGGCCCAGATCATGGAGGCCTTTGACTACGCCCTGGTGTTCCCCGATCACGCACACATCCTCACGGCATTCAACCTGCTGAAATCATTCGTCATGCTCAAGTATCCTCTGCACCGTGACGATCGTGAGTGTCTCATTGCCAAGCTATTCACGTTGCTCTACGATCATTGTAAATATACTTCCCTCGTGTCAACAACATGCGCTTCATTGGCCAACCTTATTACGTATGTCATCAACCATCCGTCCACTGCCATCAGGGCGCCCTGTCTACTACATCATACTAACATCATCTTCAAACCTCAGAGCTGGACGACAACAGATTGATATAGTAATCGATTGGCGTCCACTATCCGACCTCTTCAAGACCACCTTCCGCTTTGCATCCGAAGGTACCTCCTACGTCGACATTGACGACTCTGACAAGACGTAAGTCCAACGCCTCCAATTCACTCTCTCGCTCAATCACTCATTCATTCAATCATTCAATCATTCAAACATTCAATCATATTTAGTAAGTTGCAAACCAACTTGATCAGCCTTGTGATTGCCTGTCGTCCATTCTTTGCAATTGACTCATTCGACCAGATTATGAGTGAAGCCAAGGACTGGATGTGTCCACACTCAACATCGATGTTCATGGGCATCTACACACTGTCTTACTTCTTGCCTGCGCACCACCTGGTCGAGCTGAAGGAGGTGCCGCACTGGGTGTTGGAATTCTTCACATACTGGGAGCAGATCGAGCATAACGTCGGCTGGGACGAGCGCTGGGTCAATCTGTTCTGGCGCATCATCAAGCACGCGACCAACATCGACTGGGCACCGTATGCCCCGCGTCTCTACACTCACTTCCTCAAGATCATCGATCTCTCCATTGGCAACCCCAAGTTCTCGCATCTCAAGCCCATCAAGCATCACATCCCCTCCACCTTTGTCATCAAGCGTGTCGAATCGTTGGAGTACACAGCCATTGGCGGTCTGGCTGTGACTCTTCTAAAGTACAACACAATCGAGTTGCTTCAGAAGCTATTATCATCAATCTCTACGTATGTCTCTCTCTCACTCATACGCCTGTTTACCATTCACGCGACTGACACATGTGTTCATTATACAGATACTTCCATCCAAGCAATCAAGGTGATTGGACAGCATCCTTGCTTGAGGCCATCGGCTCGTTATCCCACTACTTTGCAAAGTACCATCACAAGAGTATGTAGATGTCTTTGGACTGCTGGCTGGCATCAATCAAACTAACATTCCCCACCTCATCAGCTCCATATCCTTCCGAGCTCGTGGAACAAGTTGTGGACACTGTGCTACCTCATATTACCTCCACCCTCTACTCAAAGAAGAAGAACATAACATTGAGTGCCTGCAAGATCATCAAGGAGTTGGCATGTATGTTATCTTAATCACTCAACAGCAATCATATGTTGTGCACTAACTAACTCAACTCATTCCTTTCCATCCACTGTAGACCTTGCACCACAAAAGGTATTCCCCAAGTTGTTGGAGCGTGTATACGCGTCAGTTGGTGGCGAGGAGGTACATCGTATTGTGAGTGAGTTGGAGGTGGTATCCACTTGCTTCCACCCTTTAATATCACAGCCAGAGGCGTATCCCGAGGGTATATCACATGTTTACAATTTGTTGGAGTTGGCCAGCTCATCGATCGACTCGAGCTATCCCAATAAGGCCTCGGCAGCGTTCAAGTTCCTCAATCGTATCTTCCAATGTGTGTTGCTCAACGACGAGACCGTGCACAACGAACAAGAGGACTATGCCAGCGAGCACGAGAAGCAAGCAGCCCTGTCCACCTCATCATTCCTCGACTGGTCACTCCTGTTGCTTGACTCTGTACTATCATTTATCAAGGACTCGGCGACCAAGAAGGATATCGCGGGACGCAAGAGACAGATGCCCACTGGCCTGTTCCTGTGGGAGACGATGGAGCTGTTCTTCAGCCAGATGTCCGACGACATCTATTCGGCCGTGCTGGAGAAGCTGGCTAAGTTCTTCTCCAAGAGCTACTACCCAGACTACTACAAGCAGTACAGTATCATTTTGATGGCGGCCACACTGAGGAACCCTTCAAAGGCATTGGCGAGATTCCTGCCAATATTCCTCAACAAGGTGCTCAAGAAGCAAGAGGGCAAGTACCAGCTGCGCGACTGCTCCGACGAGGAGTACCGTTGGTACCTGTCTCTCGTTGGCTACTCGGTCTTCAAGACGGGCAACTCACTGCCCGAGCACAAAGACACCATCATCAGCGTGTGCAAGGTGTTGATGGAGTCTGGCAACAAGGTGTTGGTGAAGCAGGCTGCCAAGATAGTGCGCAAGTCCATCTTCTCACTCACCCGTTACTATCCATCCAACAACCGATCCATCCCCAAGACCCTTCTTGCTGAGCAGGACTGTCACATCAAGTACTGGGGACAGACCAACGAAGGATGTTACCCAATCGAATGGTTCCAACCTAACGAGAACACCATCCAGTTTGCCAAGGAGTTGATCGAGTTGTTTGCGATCCAGAGAGTCGCCGAGCTTGACAAGTACATCGATGAGATCAAGACCAATCCATCATCATACGATCGTATGAAGGTATACAACTACACTAAGGGATTGTCGAGTGTGTTGCGAACAGCCATGTTTGTGGTCGAGGACACTGATCTGGCAGAGCCTGTGCATGTTCCAGAGTCCAAGTACAACCCGCCTCCAATCCCCATCACCCACGGCAGAGTGACAATCAAGGAGTTGGGCGACCTGACCAGCAAGATATACCATGCCATCGACAAGCTGCACACATACATGGAGAAGGAGAAGGACGACGAGGTGTTGATCCTGAAACAGATCGTCAAGGTCTACTACGTGCTTCAGTACGGCATCAATGATGTGCACGACAAGAACTCGGACGTGTTGCACGAGAAGTGGTTCACACTCAAGAAGCTCAAGACCAGGAACATGTTGGTGTTCAAGTCGTTCAAGGAGCATCTCACGCGACAGAAGCTGTTCCACCATAGACTGCCCGTGACCAAGTGTCTCAAGAGCACACTGAGTGCCCTGAACAGATTGGCCGTGCACAACTACGTGCAGGTGAGGACCATTGCCCAGGAGGCGATCCAGCGTGTGCTGCTACATCATCCATCCGTCTATCACATCTATATCCCGACAATCCTCGACCTGTATGAAAGCCTTAAATCAGAGGAGGTCATCAAGGGTACCATCCATCTCTTCTTCAAGAAGCAGATGATGAAGAGGCTCAGGACCAACTTTGCCTATGTCCAACGTATCTTCTCGACCTACGTGGGCATCCCCCAAGATGCCAAGCTCAGGGTATGTTCACAACCAATCTTTCAATCAATCAACCAATCCTGAACTAACAATCAACCAATCATGTATAGCCATCGACAAGGGAGCAGTTCAGCAACTTTATCCAACACTTTGTATTGAACAACTCTGACCCAACAATCGTGCGACAGTACTCCAACGTGATGATCAATGTCTCATTGAACACGACTGACATCCCCAATGATGTGATCATCAAGGAGAAGGCATACGTGGACAAGAAGAATGAGGAGAGCATCCACTCGGTCATCACAATGATTGGCGTGCTCAATGATGCACTGTTGCTTCACCAGAAGAAGGACCATCTCAATTGGAAGGACCATCTCATCTTCCAGAACTTTGCCACCTACTTGGTGGGCGTGTCGCTGCGCCAGCTGAGGGACAGCTACGAGGGCAACTGTCTGAACATTGCCAAGTTCACCAAGAGCTTCCATGCGTTCAAGAACACGCTGGACTGTACATTCTACAACCTGGCCTGTGACTATCCAATCTCGCGACTGCACTCTGTCAACCTGCTGTCCAGTCTGTTCCCCGCCCAGGACATGACCTACTTTGAGAAGTGCAGCGAGAACTACTGGATCAATCATACCAAGGCACAGAAGCCCGTCAAGACCGCGCAGGTCAATGAGATTGCCAAGAAGCTGGCCGTGACATCCGTGCAGGAGAACCTGAAGGAGCTCGTCAACAATGAGTTCCTCGACAAGATGATCCACTACCTCTCTCTGGATCAAGATGCCGAGAGTCAGTCTTACAAGCTAGCCGCCAAGGTATCACAGAAGCTGATGACAGCCATGTGGCCACACTCAAGACATTGGTTGCCCTCATTCGGATTCGTAATCCAGTTTGCAACGTTGTTCTATGGTCTGACGATCATTCGCGAGGAGACATTCTTTGAGCTCATCAAGCCATACATTGAGAAGCTCAGAACAAGGACGGACAAGGAGGATCAGAATGTGTTGGCCGAGATCATTGGCGGCCTGGGCCGCTACTATGCCACCACGCCCGACACCCCACGCACACCAGAGGTCATCAGCTACCTGTCCGACCTGCTCTACAACTCTTTGAGCACCTGCTCTAATGAGTTGACCGACTCTTGGATGACATGCATTCGTTACATGTCCTACAACACAAAGGTGCACCGACTGAAGTTCCTCGAGGATACGCTGTTCAGACTGACCGAGGGCAACTCGCCGGAGAACATCTCGTCGCAGTCCAAATCGCTCAAGTTCCTCAAGGCACTGATGTTTGAGTACACGTTCAAGTCCAAGCCATACCTGGATCGTGTGCTTGTCATTGCCCAGAAGGAGTTCTCCAACCCGTACAAGCAGGTCAGAGACGAGGCCTTCAGACTGTTCACCCATGTGCTGGTATATCAGACACAGTTCCAGGACAAGGACGGTAATCTGGTCGTACTCCAGCCGCCAACTTTGCCAGCCGATTCGATTGCAGCCATTGACGTCCTCATCAAGGATGCCACGGACGCCTCCAAGGTTGTCGATGGCAAGAACATCACGAGGGAGACACTGATCGCCATGGTCGAGTACACATTCTCCAGAGGTTTCTCCAACACACTGTTGCGTCTTGTGCCCAAGTTGCTGCCCGTGATCATCTCATTCACAGCCGACACCAACCAGGACACATCATCCCTGGCAACAATCTGTGTGACCTCAATGGCTCAGGGCTTCTACTCTGACTCGAAGCTACTTGATGAGATCATCAACAGCGTCAAGAGCATCACGTCCACATCATGGAGAGTGCGCCGTGCCACATTGCCCTTCCTCCAGATCCTGTTCTTCAATCACTCGATCCTCTTCACTCCCCAACAGATCGACTCTGTATACAACATTGTTCTGGGCTATGTCAATGACCCTCAGATTGAAGTCCGCGAGTATGCCAAGAACACCCTTACCTCATTGCTCAAGTCCAGCAAACATGATACTGCTCGAATCAAAGCACTCATTGTAAGTTTAATCCGGTGGATAGCGCGATCTGATCAATTATATTAACAATATCTCGCCTCTTAGTCCAACGCAACCACTCAGTTATCACAATCAAAGACTACATCGGCCAATGCATCACAGAAGCATCAGTACATATTGACACTGAGTTCAATCGTCCTGTCCAGTCCCTACCAAATACCAACATATTTCCCAGAGGTACTGGATCATTTATCCAGATATTCTTCTTCCATTTTCCCATTGAGTGTAAGTACAACATCAAATCAATCAACCATCCATTACTAACTAACTGGTCGTTATTATAATTATAGAACACTGTACAGAATACACTGTCTGAATTCTGGCTGACACATAAGGATACTTGGGAGGAGGAGAAGCTAAACTTCACCGAGGATGAGATTGAAAAGATGCATGACACTGTAGCATATCCAAGTTACTACGCATAACCAAACCATCATCATAATCATCCATATATTCATTTGTAAACATCAATTAATCAATCAAATATTAAATAATTATTATTACCATTTAAATTACACACTCAGATGGTGGGGATTGTGTTGAAGATGTTGAAGGAGAGGATAAAGTTCATTTGAATAATTATTTGTTTGTAATATATATATTGACATTAGAGAAAATAAATATGAAACTAAATGATATTATAATAACATTAATAATTAAGTTATTATTTACCAATGTGTCTTATAAGAGGTGGACCAGGAGATCATTATCTTTGGTCAATAGGTCATTTCATCGAATCCTTCAATCAATTCATACCCATCTTGTATTCAAGTTGGAAACTAAGTCGATGTTCTACAATGACAAAGATAATGTACAAGCCTAGAGACCGACATGTCAATGATGAACTCTTTGGTCGATCTCAAAAATCATATAACGAACAGATACTGTTTGTACAATGCCCAACACAACACTTCGATACACTTCAGATCATGGAATGTCTCTCCTGAAATGATCATTATTCGTCGACTACAATGTATCTACGAAGCGGTACCCACTCCTACAAAGATTGAGCAAGTCAGGTCTCTACTTGGTTCATTGTCCTCTAGAGAAGAACGAGCCGTTACATTCGATCTTATTGGATTATCACCTCTACATGTCACTCATCTCATACAACGATGTGGATTGGACCCTAGATCAATCAATGCAATAACCATCGATCAACTCTATCCACCCTTGTTTGATGAGACGTTGGTGGAGTTTAACAGAGGCAACCAATTGGATAGATTGACGCTTTTGATTCAAGATTTCAAGACAACAAACTATAACAAGAACAAAGACCATACTTGGATGAGATTGATTATCAATGACCTGGCAACATGTTTCCATCGTACTCTTACACACTTGACCATCTCATTTCAATGCCCAGGCTATTTGAAGGCACTCAACGAAACACCATCAATATTCTTTGTTCCTCTGGATCGTTTCCCAAGTCTCAAACACCTCCATATGGTCATTCAGGACGTGTCATCGGTCTGAGCTAAAGACTCGGGTTTGTTCATCCAATAAATGACACAATCAATTTCAATCAATCATACAATCGACCATCATTCATTCAAGCTTACCTTACCTTTATTTGTTTGTTGAAGGTGGTACTATGATCACTGGGAGACCTACAACATTGCATGTTGGGTCAGGTACACCACTCCTCTTCACCAAGTCCTTGCCAGTTAACTACCGATGGCGTCACAAGAAATGAATATTCAATGTTTTAACATGTGGCGCCAAAAATTCAAATTGAGATACCTATTTGAAAGATGAGATAAAGATAGAGATAGAATAGAGATAGAGATAGATAAAGATAAAGAGAGAGATAAGATGATGCCAAACTATCATAGAGTAAATGGTACAGGATCTTCACAATCAAGGCCAACAACAACAACACCGCCAACAACATCAAATGGATACACAAGATCAACTACACAGCCACAACAACAACAACAACAACAACAACAACAACAACAACAACAGCAACAGGATGAATTGACATTGTGCAAGATGGAGTTGGCAGAGGTGCGCACAAGATACCTCAAGTTGATGGAGAACTTTGGTGCATTGTCTGAGAGATACACAAAGGATACAAATGCTCTGACAAAGGCCAATGCCTCACTCACTGCCATGCACGACGAGCAGGTGCGAGAGTTTGCCTACACATCTGCCGAGTTGATACATACACGCAATGCCAATCAAGTCACTGAGCAAACGTTGCGTGACATTGCCCGAACATGCATTGACTTGGGACTGGTCGGTCGCGTATCCCTCGACGACCTGGTCGGCATGGACGCGGTGGTCGGCGAGCTCAATCTCATGGTGAAACACATCGCACAGCAGCATCAATCATGCATCGAACAGGAGCACTATGATCAGCTTGACAGCCAGGTGGCAAACCTTCACACACAGCTACATGAGAGCGACACCAAGCAGCGACGAATGGCTGAGGAGAAGGAGGATCTGGCACTGCAGCTGGAGAAGGCAAACAGCGACATCTTCAAGATGCACATGGATACACAAAGCAAGACGGCCAAGATGCGCGTCGATCAACAGCGCATTGCAGAGCTCGAGAAGGAGCTGGCAAAGAAACAGGAGCTGCTGGAGCGCACCGACCTCAGGCTTAACAGCGTGCGCGCACAGTTGGATCAGTCGCGCGGCAGCAACGACGACGATGGCGAGGAGATCAAGGCCTCAATCGAGGAGATTGAAGCACGCCTCGCCACTTTGACCACCAAGCACGAGGAACAGGACGCTGAACAACGCGAACAGATCACAAAGCTGGAGCGTGAATGTCAGCGCGCACTGGACTCGGAGAAAAAGCTCAGCTCGCAGGTCCAGCTTCATCGCACGCGCATCAACGAGCTGGGCGGCCAGAAGGAGCA
The DNA here is from genome assembly GCF_000787575.1 of Acytostelium subglobosum LB1. Taxonomy (NCBI): domain Eukaryota; phylum Evosea; class Eumycetozoa; order Acytosteliales; family Acytosteliaceae; genus Acytostelium; species Acytostelium subglobosum. Next base: position 467,211 of record NW_012236513.1, on the reverse strand, counting down.
GGTCGAGCGCAGGCTGGCGCTGTGGGAGGAGTTTGGTAGCGAGATCATGGCCAAGATCAGCAAGTACTATGTGAGTGCCACGTACACCAATCCTTATCCGCTCGAGTCGCTGCGCGTGGAGTTTGGACGATTCATTGGCGATCTGCGACAGGACATCAACGATCACAACAACCTGGCGGATCTTCGACTCATGCAGATGAACAAGATAGTACGAACGATGTGGGAGGCTCTCAGCCTGCCCAACTCGCCACTCCTCTCCAACCTGCTCTCAATCGATCGCAAACTATTTGAAGAGAGTCTTCAACATCTTCGTACACTGATCAACACGACTCTTGCACATGCACATACTCAAAGGCAGCGATGACAATGATCGAATGAATGAACGAGAGAACCAAATGTAACATAATAATAATGGCTAGACCTCATGGTTTGGCATGCCGATCACCATGGTTCTCTTTACTTTCCACAGCAGCGTCCAATGTTCCTCATTGAGTTTGATGGACGGTAGCCTCCACCGCCTCCGCCACCATTCAGTGAAGCAGAGTAATCGCGACGATCAAATGGCTTACTACTATTCTTTGATTTGTCCGCCTCCTCCTCCTTTGCCTTCTTGATTGCATCACGTGCCTCTTGTTCCAATCTCTCACGTGCTGCTTTAGCCTCTTCATCAAATCTCTCCTGTTGTTTCAATCTTGCCAACCTTGATCCATCATCTAGCTCCTCTACAATCTCTTTCTCTGTTATTGATTGAATGAATGAGTGAGTGAATGAATGAATGAATGAATGAATGGGCCATGATGATACGGAGGAGTCACGTACTAAAGTATGTTCTCTTCTGATATTCATTCCATTTGCTTTTAACAATGATGATTGTGGCAAATGATAGTATAATAGTTATCCAAACAGCTTTGTAGTTGATACTAGCAAACTCAAACCAAGTCGTAGCATGTTCCATTAAATTATCTACTGTGTCTCTATTATTAGGTATATCTCCTGCTCCATGTTGTTGTTCGTCGAGGCCACCATGGTTAACATCTCCGTCTTGAGTCAATTCCATTATTAATTAATTATTTGTTAGATAGATAGATAGATAGAGATAGTAATACTTGATTGTTGAATGTTATACAATGAGATAGGGCACTATGTGTCAAAGAATGGGAATGGGGGAAATACAAGAATATGAAGAAGGACCTGATTCACCCCCTCATCTTCACACTTTATAATCGATTCATTGTTCTATTTGATACAGATACATACATTCATTCATCAATCACATATTCAATCAATGGAAGAAGGAGAGATAGTAGACGAACAACCAACAACAACATCAATAACTACACCACTGATACAAGTTAACAAACAACAACAACAACAAACAAATACTAATAATAAGAGAACATTGGATGATATTGAACAATATGAAGATGATCACTTGAGTTGTGATCAACAGGGATCAGTCATCACCGTCGATGGTGTGATTAGCACAAAGACCCAACAACTACATCAACAACAACAACAAAGTCGGAAGAAGAAGAGAGCCAACAGTCAAACACAACAACAACATCAACAACAACAACAACATGATGGAAAGAAAAAGATAAAGACAACTATTAGGATAAAGAACTATGATATATATAAGGTGTTTAGTCCATTCCATAGGATGTTGGATCTAGGACTGTGTCCATCATTGGATGATCTATACACAGAGTTCTTTCATCTTCTCAACATGGACAAGTGTGCATTACTCAATAATGAGATGAAGACATACACTTCATCATCATCATCATCATTGTCGACGAGACAGAGACCGACACAGACACAGAGTCATGAGCAACAGATGAGAATGCCACTGGAGCATCATCACTCAACATTGGAGATTGACTCGATTCAATTCAGAGACGACAGGTCAATGATCGAGACAATCGTGCGCAAGATATGTGGATTCCTCAACAAAGAGTCTAACATGGTGTTGGTCGAGCTGGTCGTCATGTCACTTGGTCTAACCAAGTCAATCGAGCTGCTCAAACATACCCTGGACATTGAGCAACAAGGTGGGATAACGATCAAAGTAGTGACAAAGGACGACGAAGGAGAGCATGATGGAGACGACAATGATGATGAAGCAACAGAGACACAACAGGTCCGAAGGAGGACACCTGGTGGAGTCTTCTTTAGATTGGCTGTGATGTCCATACCGCCAAAGCTCAAACTACAGGTGTTCTCAATGAGTGCACTGTCCAAGTACAAGAAACAGAGACATACCAAGGGCAAAGGAAGATTCACTCTCATCACAGACTTTGTGCCACTGCCATCAATCGAATCGATACGCAACGACCACGAGGTCAATGCCCTTGACGAGGAGTTTGAGCGATTGCTCTCACTCAATGACTGTCCTGTATCTGTTTCCAACGATCACAACAATCACAACAACAACAACATCTTTGGTCGCCACGATGAAATGCAGGTCTGCAACTAAAGGTGCGCGTCGGCGTCGTCGAATAAAAAGTGAGATGAACTGATTGTCTGTTCATTCATTCATTCATTCATTCATCTTTGTTACAATGTATAACAGACTAGTGTATAGATCATTCACTTTGGGTACTAATGTATCGACGGCACTGAGTCGTCAAACACATTCTCTTTCGATGATGATGTCGTCGTCGTCGTCGTCGACTAATGGACAACGATTCAAATACACAACGACGACATCAAACAATGAGATGGCAGTGTTGGAGAATATATACAAGAGGATCATTGGACAACATCATGATAAGGTTATGATCAAGGACACTGGTACATCACATGGTCGTGGACTATTCACAAAGGTCTCCGTGGCAGCTGGTAGTACCATCATCACTGAACAACCATTCGTCTCCCATCCCTCATTCGATCAAGCATCAACAAACTCTGTAACTACCTATACTCTGCTGCGAACGACTACACTGATTGATCGATTGATTGACTCGCTAACTCAATCAATCAATCAATCAATCAATCATACATAGGTATGCTCTCACTGCTTGACCAATCTCCCCACCCCCATCACCAACGCGACAACTACTGGCAACAACAAACATCAACATGTTCATTGTCCCAACTGTCGTCAGAACTACTGTTCAGTCAATTGTAAGAATACAGCAGAGACACAGTATCATCTGGCATGCTGTACATCGATTGATACAGTGAGGAAGTACTGTCAGGCGGAGAAGAGGCGATTCCCACTACTAGCCGCCAAGATAGTAGCCCGTATTCTTCTCGGATATCACTTCAACAAGACAATGGAGCATTGGGAGAATCTTCAAGTGTTGTCATTCGCCAAGGTAAATGTCTTGTCAGGTCATGTCACATGATCATTCATTCACTCACTCGATAATTCATTCAATCAATCTATCAATCATGATACAGAAAGATCCACCAATGGAGTGGAAAGACGATTACCTAGCATTCCAACGCGCAATGTTAACAAAGGAGAGCAATAAGAAGAGTGAGTTGAGTTCATTGACTGAGTTGGCGATTGATCAAGACTTGGACACTTACCCACCATTACCCCTCTGGAACTATCCCAACCCACCCTCACATCCTAACACTCAATCAAGAGTTCAACTATGAATGGTTCGTTAGAGTAATGCAGATACTGTATATTAATACTGTCGGAATACAGGTTGGCGCTACGACACCAACAGCAGCCACACCAGATTCTGGTATTGGATTGTATTACTTGGCATCATTCATCAATCACAGTTGTGAACCAAACTGTTTCCTGGCATTCCCCAATGATCATACTCTCAATCTAGTGGCATTGAAGCCTTTGAAACAAGGTGACGAGTTGACCATCTCCTATGGCGATCCGAACAAAGACTATGTCGAGCGACAAAGTCACCTCTTTGACAACTATGGTTTCAGTTGTCAATGTCCCAAGTGTTTACTGGATCTGCCATCCAAGCGTCCCAAGAAGCCTCTCGCGGCGGATAAGTAGATATTAAATCAAGAACCAGGCCTGGACTCTTTGAGTTGAACAATCAATGCTTCACCTGGTTGAGTTTTGATCAAAATGCGGAGTCCGACCTGATCAGATCACTCAATCAATTTCCCCCATCAAGGGTTGCGGATGATCAACCCAGGGATTGTTGGGTTGGTCTCGGAGTCGCAGGACAATGCTTGTTGATGAAGACTTGATTATCATTCATAAAAGTAGTACCATAGATCAAATGAGCAATGTAATATTAATACTGTTGGCATTTGTCCTTTCAGTTTTGGTTGATCATAGGTCATGTGATCAATCGATTGAACTCGCTTATATCAATATAGGAGTCAATCCATCTTCAACAAACTCATCTTTGTTGTGCGGATTGTCATCAATATCAATCAACGATGCTTGTCCAAACATAACATCTGCCTTCCTCTCATTTAAGACACTCATATCAAATCCAGTCAACACAATGGTCAATATCCAACTTGCATCAGGACAGTACTTTATCACCGAGAATACCGGAGTCTTTAGTCAAGACCTCAACTTCACCTTTAATGGTGCAGCCCCACCCTTGTCTTCCGACTTCTACTTAGAAGGGTCACAATTTCTTTCCATCTATGGCAATGATCAGTCTCCAAAGATCACCGTCTCTCTAAACAACCTCAACATATATGATGGCCTGACCAACCAACCGAGCAATGTCATCAGCATCCTTGGCTCCAACACAAACATCACGCTCAATAATGTTCATATCCACAACTGCACTGGCTTTGAATGGATCTTGATAATGACAGCCAACATTGTCAACCCCAAAGGAGGACCATCTTGTTTTCTTGCACTCAACAACTGTTCATTCACAAACAACATGGTTACTGACCAACTATTGAATTTACAACAGGCCAATGTGACCATTGACAATTGTCTATTTGACCAATTTAGTAGTGCCGCCCTCGTCTTGTACCAGAGCCATATCGAAATCACCAACTCCGTCTATTCCAACTCAAACAACAGCCTTGTTGTCCCCAACTTCTACGACACCCCTCTCATCCAAGGACAAGACAGTATTACCATGGACAATTGTACCTTCTCAAATTTATCTTGGAGAGAAACCCTCGTTGTAATTGGTCCCAACTCTTTCCTTTCCAACATCAACCTTGTCAATATCACTCATTCTGACTACTACCTTGATGTCTATGGCGACACCATCTTAACCAATATTAGAGTAGGTGGGACATTCTCCTCTGGCTCAGTTCTAATAGAATGTCAAGAGAAAGCCAACCTAACAATCAGCGGTATCAACATGTCCTCTGCTGATCATGGTGGCCCATCAATCACCAAATGCAATATTTCCTCAACTTGTAACATTGCTGGCGTCAATGTCCCGCACTGTCCAACCAAGCACCATCTCAATGGTGCCGAAATTGCCGGCATCACTATTGGAGCAGTCGCCGGGCTTATTATCATCCTTCTAGTCATACTACACTTGATCAAGAAGAGAAATACTTCATCGTATCAATCAATCAACCAATAAACTTGAATGAATGAATGAATGAATAATGTTGCATCGAGTCGCGTGGACAGTCAGTCCAAGCCCATGTTTATTGATTGAATGATTGCAGTTAGAAGCCACTGCCGCCACCTCCACTGCCAATGCCGCCGCCGCTGCCACTGTTTAGTTGAGAGTCCTCGGTCCAGAATCTTGCACGATGGTCATTGCTACAAGTCATCAAAGCATTCTCTACAGGCGATGACGCAATCCATCGTATCGATTGAATGTGTCCAGACAACTTCTGCACGCACTCCTTTGTTCTGCTGTTATAAACTGCCACTGACGATGGCTGTTCATCCAATGTAATAATAAAGTCTTCTGTACAATTGAACAGAGCGCATAGTCTGTTCTTCTGCTCGTGTGGTGGAGGTTGATAGTTAGTTGAGCCCGACTCGTCGACGCTGGCCAGCAACGAAGCGATGACTTACAGAGTTGTTGGACAAGTTGACGCCAGTGTTGATCGATTGAATCATGCGACCAGAGGATATCTCCCATAGTTTGACAAAGCTGTCTCGTCCACAGGACAGCAGATACTTTTGATTCTTTGAGATCTGGACAGAGGTGACATCGTTGCCACTGTGCGGACTGGGCAATGTGTTGATCAGACTCATGTTGACTGCGTCCCAGATCTTGATGGTGGCATCCTTGGAGCAACTGGCGAATATGTTGCCATCGACAGAGTAGCGCACCTGATTGATGGGGCCGTGATGATGTTCGTTGACTTTGCGCGCTGTGAACGATTGGAATGTGTTGACGTCGTACAGACGGATCATGTGGTGGTCGGTGCCCGCCAGGATCATGTCGCCACACGGGTGGAAGTTGATGGTGCGCACGCTGTGTGTGTCCTGCAGGAACTTGAACGAGCGCTTCAGCGACGACTTGTAGTCGTAGAAGCGGATGGTGCAGTCCTTGGAGGCGGACGCGAGGATTGGTGCCGACGGGTGGAAGTCGAGGTCGGTGATCGGCTGTGTGTGATCATAGAACGTTCTGATGACGGGTCGCGATGGGGCAAAGTCCTCAGTGGTCTCGTTCTTTGTTTGATTATAATTGCGCATCTTGTTGACATCCAACAACTTGATCGATGTATCTGATGAGCCTGTCGCCACAAACTTTCCATCCCAACTGAACTTGGCGCATCTACATGCATTCTTATGAGTCGTTATGAACTTTGTCAAGAATGACACCTTTGATGGTGTAACATTCTGCATCGCCGCAGCATTATCAAAGTCCAATCCCTTTGTTCTATCTCCTCCAATTGTATCAATACCGTCTGTGTCCATTTCTGTTTGATCGATTAGATTGAATGAACGAGTCAGTCGTCATCGCTACACTTTAGAGTTAGTTGTTGTATATATACCATCGAATAGTGTATTTGAATCCTTTGTTGGACCTATCGTTCCTTGTATGACTTGTGACAATCTGTTGCTTGCATCTGATGGTAGAGGACATGGTATCATCGTTGATTCACTCAGCTTTGTAGCCTCATTGATGAATCCATCATGTACCAATTGATTTATTATCAAAGAGTACAAGTCCCTCTGTTCCTCCTTCATTCCTTTATCTATCTATATATGTTTGTATGTGTATGTAAATGAATATGATTGATGAATATGAATGATTGAATGAATGGGACTGCGTTGCGAGACTTGTCAAAGTTGTGAAGTTCCTTTCAATTTGCATGGTTTTTGAGGTTCAACACTCTGACTCACGACCTGTTTGAATTCAAAAGTTCAATCATTCATTCAATCATTCAATCATTCATACTTAGTTGTTGTAATAGTAGTTATTATAAATCTCATTCATCCATTCAATCAATCAATCAATCAATCAATATATATCTAAATATACTTTATATACATATAATTAAACAAACAAACAAAATAACAGGATGCCAACTACAATCTATGAAGGAAATCCAACAGCTCCAAATGATCTTGCGTCACTAAAGACATTGGTTGGAAGGAAATACCAGAACTTGATCGAAAGAACTATTACCTTCTTACCACATAGATGGGCTGCTGCTGCTTGTATGTAGCATTATTCATCATTCATTCAATCGATCATTCAATCAATCAACCGACCGATCGATCAATCATTCATCATTCATCATTCATTAACTAACTTGATTAATTAATTTGTTACACTATAGTATTATTAATCTTATATATCTTGAGAGTGTATACATCTGGAGGTGGATGGTACGTTGTTACCTATGCACTTGGAATCTTCTTGTTGACGCAGCTGATAGCATTCCTCTCGCCAAAGTGGGACCCAGATAGCGATGTTGATGGTCTCAACGTGTCTCTCCCAACCAAAGGTGATGAGGAAGTCAAGCCATTCGTAAGAAGACTCCCAGAGTTCTTGTTCTGGTTAGTATCCCATTCATTCATTCAATCATTCAATCAATCAATCATGAACTGACCAACTAACTTATGCTCGATCAATCAATCAAACATACATACTTACAGGCATCTAATTGTAAAGGCATTGACTATTGCCATCTTCTGCACATTCATTCCATTCCTCGATCTGCCAGTGTTCTGGCCAATTCTCTTGATGTACTTCTTTGTCTTGTTCGCCATCACCATGAAGAACCAGATCAGACACATGATCAAGCACAAGTATATCCCCTTCACAGTTGGCAAGAAGGTCTACAACACAAGAGACTAGACAAGATAGAATGAATCAATAGGAGAGAGCACGACGAGCAGGAACAGCAGTGGATACTCTAGAGCGTAGACTGTAGAATGAATGAATGAAGACTTAAAGAATGAACATTCATTACGACTTTGATTATTATCTTATATAACTTTATTCCAATCTTATCATCATCCAGATCATGGACTCGAGCGACAGACGGAATAGTTGCTGCTTGGGCGAGTCAGCACGTTCGTAAAAGACAAGGAGGTGATCGCCATGCAGCGTGGCGTTGAGCGCTGCGGTCGATGATGGTGGGATGTCTCCAGTTGTGTTGTGCACGCTCCATTGAAGTGATTCCAGGTTGAGCAGGTAGATCTGATTGAGAAGGCGCGCGCTTTGATGCCAGCCGCCAAAGACTACCAGGACGCCATTCCAGAGGATGGTCGTGTGGCCGACCATGGGAGGTGGCGCGACGCCGTGGCACGGCACCATCTGCCAGGTCTGGCTGCGGCTGGCCGATGCCGAGAACTTGAAGCGGTGGAAGCTGTCCTCGATCGACGCCATCACATACTTGATGGTCTCTGCAAACATCTGCGGCGAGATGGCACTCGTGTTGTTAGAGATGGCGTCCATCGTCGTCTTGACGGTGGCTTTGTGCATGCCTGGGATGTTGATCTGACGATGGGCATTGTCATCGATGAACACCTTGTAGATGCGCTTGGCCACGGTCTTGAGCTGCTCGCGCTCCTCTAGGGTGGTGTTGGGCATGACGCTAAAGGCGCGAACCGACTCGTAAAAGATGAGGTTCTCCTCGTTGAACTCGGTCTTCATGTGCTCAAAGAACACCTTGTACGTGGAGCCTGTGCGGTCCTTCAGCACGTTGGCCAAATTCTCCTCGAGCATCATCGTCGCCAGGTTGAGGCTGAACAGGCTAGAGTGTGGCTTGCCATTGGCGCTCCAGCCGCCAAACTGATACATTCGCTCGTTGTATACGATGGAACCGCTGTTGGGCAGTGGCAGCTTGGAGTAGATGTTGGTGTCGGATGACAGGAAGTTATAGTTATCGTCCTTGCTCTCCAACTCTGACTTTATCTGTGCCAGTCTGTCCAAGATGTCCGAGAATGGCGGTCTGTTCAAAGGATCTCCAGACCAACAATCCTTGATCAAGTCGCCAAATGATGGCAAACAATCAGGTGGCAATGATGGTCGTTGGCCATTTATCACCATTGACTATTGATATGGGTATGAGTGTTAGTCTGAGTGTTTGCGTGTGGCGCGTTTAGCGAGGGAGGTGACAACATACGGAGAATCGCTCGTGGTCTTGGAATGCGATGGATCTGGTCAACAACTCATATAAGATGATGCCATATGAGTATACATCAGTGAGCTCATGGTAGTTCACCTTTTGGAGTATCTCTGGTGCATGCCAGGCTATTTGATGGGTGGTGTGGAATGGTTCCAGGTGTCAATCAATAAATCAATAAACCAAACATCAAACTATCATACGGGATACTTACACTTTGGATTGATACTGTCTGTTGGGAAGAGAGCTGGGAGAATGGATACATGGGAGAGGTCGCAGAGGTAGGCCTTGACACCCGATTCAACTTGGGTTGATCGCTCGAGTTGAATGGATGATGTGGAAAGGTTGGTGACTAGACATGGCGGTGTGAGTTGTTGCAGTGGCTCCATAGCCTGTGCAATGTCAATGGCAATCTTGAGCTTGTGTCGCCAGGACATGTCAGGGTACTTCTGGCGATCTTGTGTGTACTCGGACAGAATGGTGGCGTACTCTTGCTCGGCACCCGAGGGATTGGCCGAGATGATGGCCAGGGGACTGAGCGATATACCAATGATGCCCACAATGTTGGGATGGCGCAGGTTGTGTAGCGCCAGTGCCTCCTGGCGGAACATCGACAGCACTTTGTTACAGTCGATTGGGTTGTTGGACGGGGCGTTGTAGCGTTTGATGCTGACGACGCGGCCGTGCAGACGGCCGACCGATGTGGTGACCGACGTCGACATGAGGTACTCGACGTGCTGGTCCGAGATGATCTGTACGTCGTTGAAGTCGATTTCGTCGACCTGGCTCGTGAGGAGGTCATGGTCGAGCAGCACAGATGTAATGTGGATGGGGATGGTCAGGTCGAGGCTGGGCACATGTGTGCCAACCACCGAGGAGCTGGACGATGTCAGCGACGAGGTTGACTCCTTGCGCTCAAACACTGTCGCACCCTTTGACTCCTTTCGCTCAATCACCATGCTGTGTTGCTTGCCATTCATACTCTTGGACGAGTTCTTGCGCTGTTGTGTGGATGTCAGAGATGGCGATGGCATGTCTGGTGTGTTGCTGCCACTGCCACCGCCAGGTAATTGTTTGTGTTGCTGGCAATATACGTCCTTTTCGCCACGGACAATCGCGCGCTCGCAATCGTCTAGCTTGAAGTAGTAAGGATGGGCCAGTCTGAGTGATGTGCAATGTGAGCAGGCCACAAATGTGCGACAAGTGAGGCGGTACCACTTGGTGATGAGCGCGTCTGTGATGCTGTAGATGTACAAGGAGAGTGCCGAGCATGCCTCAGACGCTCGCGTCGTGATCTCGATTGTGTTGGTCGCGGGATCGACCACAACCAATATGCGTTCGCCATGTGTGTCGTCCGCGGCGCTGGCAGACTGGCCACCGCCGTCAACATTTTCATCGGGCACCAACACGGCGACATTTTGCCAGCACTTGAGCAGGTGGCAGACTTGCATCAGCCTGGAGAGCAGGCGGCCAAACAGTCCGTGGGGCAGGAAGTCCAAGATGTAGCGACGTGTGTATTGTAGCATGTCTTGGGTCTCGGGGTATGCGTCCCAGACAGCCTCGCAGGTGAATGGCACGCCAGTGCGCACGGGTGTCGCGGGCTGAGGCAGCAGCGATGAGACCAGCACCCAACCCAGTCGCGAGTTGAACGAGCTCGAGCGTCCATTGCGCACCTTTGAGTTGGCCGTGAACTTGACCATCGCGGCCATGGCCATCGAGGGCTTTCTCAGGTCGATCTGTGCAGTGGTGTGATCAGTGATGATTGTGTAAAGATTGATCGCGAGGTCGTTGCACTCGAGCAGCGACAGGAAGAGCGAGAAGAAGCGCTCAGGAACATGGTACTGTGTGTTGGGTCCCCAAACATATCGCAGGATTCTGTGCGGGAGCACACCACGAATCGATTCGCTATCGTCGTGTGCTGGAGCTGAGGTCGAGGGGAGGGCCTGGGGGTCATGCGCCAGGAGCGATGCGATGGCACGCGCGATCCACTTGGGATTGAGCGTGATCACCTCGGTCTTGGTCGGCGCTGAGCCTGGCTCGAGACGGATGAACTGCTCGAACGATGTGATCGAGCCCAGCGCGTTGAACAATGACTTGAGCTGCGTGAAGTGTGGTTCATTGTGCAGCTCCATCGTCTTGGCCAGCTGCAGGAAGTGCTTGCGCGTGACCAATGGTGGTGACATGAGGTTGGCCTCCTCACGCAGGTAGTCCTCCAGGAACATGAATGCCGCCGGGTACGTCTGCTTGAGTATGGGCAGCTTGGCCACGTAGTTCTTGACATCGCGGCGCAGCCTGCTGAGGCCGTCGCCATCACTGCGAGTCGCAGACACGCAGTGTATCGAGATCTGAAGGGTGGGGAACTGGCTGCGGAAGTACAGCAGCAGGCGATCCATTGTCTTCTCGGCCGCGCTCTTCTTGGGACACTGATCGAGGTGAGTGCCCGCTAGGTACACCACGGCCTTGCGGTCCTTGAGGTAGATCAGATGCAGGTATGACTTGAGTGTCTGCTCGTGGCTGTTATTGTGCTCGCTGTTGCCGTGCTGGCCGGCCTGTGCCAAGAGCGTGGCGATGTTAAATGCCACCATGTAGACGATGTTTGGCACGTAGAAGATGTGGCCCACATCATTCTTGAGGCCCTCAAACTCCCATAGATGGATCGTTACCAGCTTCTTCTTGCGACTGGCCTCCACGCCCTCGATATGCAGGTGGCACTGCCAGTCGTGAATGTCGAGCACGTCGGTCGGAGACGGTGCTGCCACGGCTGCCTTTGGAAGTTTGCGCAGACATTTGATCAGACTGCTTTTGCCGGCTGCCTTCTCGCCCACTACGATCACACGCGTGCGGTAGCAGGGCACGTTAGCCCTCATGATCTCGGAGAAGTATGTGAATATGCCCTCCTTGCCGCGGGCCACATATTTCTCGGGTATGTTGTCGCGCAGTGGCTTGTTGCCCATGATGTCCAAGGAGACCAAATGATTGAGCGCAACAATGCCAGGAGGCAGACGCGCGATGTTGTTGTTGGCCAATCGCAACTCGATTAGAGACTGCAGACGGTGGATGGCCGAGGAGATGGCTTGGATCTGGTTGTTGTCCAGGAACAGCTTCTTCAGGTTGGTTAGCATCAACAGCTGGGGCGGCAACGCTGTCAGCTTGTTGGTGTTGAGGTTGAGTTCGAGCAGACCAGTCAATCGTTGGATTGCTGGCGAGAGCTCAGTGATCACGTTGTCATGCAGTGAGAGCACCTGTAAATGATCGGCCAGGGCTAGCACGGCCTCTGGTATCTTTGTAAGTTGGTTGTTGCTCAGGTCCACGTACCTCAGGCGAGACTTTGATGATGCGCCCAAGTCGCCAGATGTGACTCCAATGTCGCCCAACTGATTGTTAGCTGCTTTAAGTACTTCAAGTGATTGTAGTCTGTGTGTGAGTGGAAGGGAGAGGGTTAGCGATCGGAATAGTTCCAGATGTGATTGAATGATTGACTTACTGGAATATGTCAAGAGGCAGGGCAGTAAGATTGTTGTTGGATATGTTGAGTGTTGAAAGGGTGGTCCACTTGGAGAGTGATGGAAGGACGGTCAGTTGGTTACGACGCACGCTGAATGTCTCGAGATGTGTCAGTCGCGCTCCAATAAAGTCAGCATGCAACGGCAGTATCTCTGTGAGTTGATTCTCGTCCATGTGGATGACCTTTAGAGAGGTGAGACGGGCAAGGTCGCCCACGGGGAACACCTGGAAACGGTTGCGTTCCAGGTGTATCTCCTGGACCATGCGTGACATCTGTTTCAACTCGCTGGGTAGGGTGTCAAGCTCCATGCCTGTCAGGTCTAAACGGCTGGCCGCGCTTCTTGCGCGTGTCGGTGCCAGTGCCAATGCCATGGCCATGCTTTTGGTCTCGGCGCTAATGAATGAGTACACTAAATTACAGGTGCTTTGCTCTTGGAAGCTAAAGGTGATGACGGTCTTGATGTCACTGCTGCAGTACACCGTGAGGCTGGGCATCGCCTCGCGCCGGGTGTGTGCCGCGGCCATGATCACCTTCAACACGCTACTGAATAATAATACAAGCTCGGTTGTTGCTGTCGCACCATTCGCAGCGGCATCGGCGGCCGCTGTGGTTGCCGACGCATCCTTGGCGTGCCAGATCAAGTGGCGCTGTGTGAACCACATTGTGCCCGGCGTGGCGGGGCCTCGTGGGTTGGCCACAAGCACTCGCTCCACATATAGTATGGTGGCATCCTCGTGTGTCTTGTCTTCGTCCGACTTGAACAGATGATTACACTGTGATATGAACATCGTCAAGATCTCGCGCGCTGTCGCCCTGTGCTGCTCGGACAGTGGCGCCTCTGACACGGTGCACGCAGTCGGGCGCAGCAGATACGTGTGCAAGCGATCGACCAGCAACTCCATCGTCGTGCCATTGAAGCAGCTGTACACCAACAGTTCGCTAAGGTAATTAATAAACCTAAACAATATCGACTTGTTTGGCTGGTTCATCTTCCTCAGCATCAGCAACAGCAATGACTCTGAGTAAAGTGTTCATTATGGTCCCAGTGTGTTAGTGGGGCGTGGGGTGTGGGGTTGGGGCTGGAATGATTCCAAGCCCAATCGATCAATCAATCAACATACCTGTCTGGTAATAGTTCAAAAGGGTCTCGAAGAACTCGGAACTGATGATTGGCTCGGGTAGTTGATGCATGAACTCGACCAGGAGCTCGGCAACGACGTCGACGCGGTATTGGCTGAGGTCGACTACGGCCTGCGCATTGCTGTTGTACTGCTGCACGATGTCTTGTACAGCACCTGAAGCTCGCAGGGGTTGCTCATTGCGGAAGAGGTGTGCCTGCGCCAGGCCCGTGCTGCTCTCGAGCACATTGAATATATCGTTGAGGATTGAGGGCATCGCGTTGCCATGCTCGCTCTTGTAGCGAAGGATGACTCGCAATGGTATGCCAAAGATGCCTTCGAATGGAGTCGTCTGTTCGAGTGGCGTCGGGGCGATGAACGACGACTGGCTCTTGTAGACCTCCTTGGTCTGCTGCACAAGCTTGCCCATGCGCTCCTTACTCAGCGACATCTTGCCCAGGAAGTGCTTGACCTTCTCGCTCGCGCCAATCGGCTTCTGCATCGTGCCCTGGCTGCTGATCAATGGCGGCAACTTGATTGGCTTCTTTGCTGTGGCCGACCCAGACATGATACTCAATGATCCCTTGCGTGGTGATGTCACCAATGGAGGTTGACCTTGACCTTGAGGTTGAGTCTGAGGCTGGGCCTGAGTCTGGCCGCCAAGTTTGAGTTGCTCGACGCGAACAGAATTCATCGCCGGCGAACCGTTGCCGGCACTAACGGATATTTTCCTTGGTGAAGGTAGCCTGCCGCGTCTGATCTCTCCCGCTGAGCCAGTCATAAGTGGCGGGGTCGACGACGATGACGCAGAGTCATTGGAGCCATTCAAAGTTGTGTTGCGCAATGGTGGAAGTGAAGGTGTCGCGATAGAGGAGGTGTGAATGACCTCGTCTTCACTGTCGCTGTCCACATCTGGTATTATTGATGATGATATATTATTGTTGTTGTTGTTGTTGGTTGGTCTGGGGCTATTGCTTGGACTGCTAATGCTGCTTATACTACTGTTACTTCTGTTTCTACTGTTGCTACTTGATAAATAAGATAGAGGTGATGGTGATATTGGTCTAGTCGATGGTGGGAATTGTACATTGAAGTTGCTTATTGGTGATGGTTTGGCGCCGGTCGATGTTGTAGTGGTAGTTGTTGGCGTGGATGTGGCTGTGGGTGTGGCTGTGGGTGTGGCTGTGGGTGTGGCCGCAGAAGTTTGAGTGGAAGTTGGGGTGGCGGCGGAAGTTGGAATGGAAGTTGGAGTGGCGGTGGTAATATTACTGGTTGTTGTTGGTGATACAATAGTTGTAATGATGGACTCTGATTGAAGAATTTCTTCTTCATCTTCCATCATGTCCATCATCATCTTTGAAAGGTTTGAAAAGGTTGTGTTTGAAAAAGACAAACAAACAATCAAATAAACAATGTCAAAGTGTAAAGTTAAGTTATCTGTTTATGTGAATGTATATATGGATTAGTGTTTGATCAGAATGTAGAATCAATCAATGTTTGATCTGTCTGGGCTGTGAATGGTCCAAACGGTTCTGAGCGTTTGACTCCTGGTATACGGCCCACTAACTCATTCAATCATTCATTCAATCACCCAACCACACATTCTACCCTACCATCACTTACTATCTCTGGCATGTCGCATGCTTAGCCAGCCAACTGATCAATTCACAAGTATTTGAATTCTTTGGGGCAAGGCCCATCATGACCACCCCCCCACCCACACTCATACATCACAATGTTGTTTGTTTGATTGTTGTCTGACAATCTTATGCAAAAACTCAAAGTTTTGCGCAACAGACCCACATCACTCGTAACGGATGATCAATCTCAGAGATCAGATCTAAATCGGTATTCATTTGCGATTGAAGTGAGTGAGTGTAGCAGTGGCACTACATCTGCACATTGTTATGTCCCGGCTCGGCAAACATACGTCTATGTTAAGGGCCGCACTGCACTGATCATTTGCTGCAAATCTGAAGTCGTTGTCGTTGTTGTTGTTGCATATGCAACAGAACAAACAATAGGCTAAAGATGATGACCTGATGGTGATGATGATGGTGATGGTGACCTTAAGGTTTATGATCTACCATCGATAAAGCTCATTAGCTTCCTGTATATTTTGGCAATTGGTCTATCGGATACAAAGTCCTCGCCTGTGAACGTGTCCTTGAGTCGTCGAATGAGCATGTTGATCATTGATCCAAAGAAGAGAGCAAACACAGTTCCAGTCAACGTGATCACATTGTACAGCATACTGAAGTCTGGCGTTGGCAGTGTGATCAGCAGTCCTTCAGTGTATATCCTAACAGCTGTTGGCTTTGGCTTGGATGTGGACGACGACGATGCTGATTGATTATGATGGCGATAAGTGTAGGGAGACCATTCGATGTCTATGGGTTGGCTGGTGTGGAAGCTGTCTGTTAGCTGGGCCGTGACGACGCCTGAGCCTAGATCAAAGCCACGGTTGGCATCAGGAGGATGTTCAGTGTAGTGCAGGAACACCTTGTCAAACTCGATCGACATGGACGACACCGAGTTGCCTGGCAACTCAAACTGAATCTCCAAAGTCGATGGCGATGACCTTGTCTCAGCCGGGGATACCATCTTGAATGTGAAGTCTATATTTGATCATTGATTGATTGAGCGAGTAAGTGAGTGATGTACATTGTTCGAATGAATGAAGGGGGCACATACCTTGGTCTTCAAACTTGCGCTCATTGTTGATGTTGAACTTGAATGTGTGGAAGTAGACGCGAAGATACCAGGGGATGGCCTGGAAGTAGGTGATGTTGATCGGCAGATTGTGATTGTTGTATATTTGGATGGCAATGCCTCCTCGCTCCTGTCCATAGCCAGTGAGATGGCTGTGCGCTGTGATTGGGGCTGGCGTCGGGTTCTTGGTGAACCGACTCCACTGCAGTTGCAACTTCAGGCTGCTCTTTGCCGAGTAGTCGGCGATCAGATCGTAGATGAGGAAGCCATCGGTCGCAAGTGATGGCTTGGGTGTCAACACGAGTTGATTATTCTGTTCGTAAGGCTTGTTCACCACATATATCTTGCTCGATGATGCCAGAGGGCATGCCGACAGGCCACCCTTCACTCCAAACAACTGTTCAATATCAACGTCCACCTTGTCCTTTGGCTTTGATTGGTCTATGAGGGGATGTGTTAGCATGGAGACCATTGAGATTGATTGATGCTAAGGCTAAACTTACCCTTCTGTCTAACATCATGGACAACCGAGATTGATTGAATGATCTCGAGGGTTGGGTTGACACAGGTGCCTTGATCGCTGTCACAGGTCTTGCGAACAGTGATCGACATGGAGTGGTAGTGAACATCGTAGAGACGCAGTGGGTTTAGCAGACGGCCAAGTCCAGCCTGCTCACGGCACGGCAGCAGCTTGACCCAAGGCGTCAGGTTCTCTGTGCATACAGACTCTCGAGGCAGGATGCCGTAGCGCAACTGAAGTGGTGTGGTTCTGTTGTCGGACAACGATAGGATGGCCGGTGACGTGGCCGTCGACTGCTGATGATAGATGTTGGATTGGCCCTCGGGGCGGAATGATCGCGCGGGTACCGACGTGTGATGCGGCACCTGGTAGAGGAACTGCATGCTGGCGCAGAAGAGGCCGGACAGCGAGTGTGTAAGATCACGCCACTGCGCGTCAATGTCTGTATTATCGAGCGGGCGCAACCAAGTCATCAGCTCTACACCCACCGGTGCTGAGCGCACAGGGTTGCCCCAGTCAGCATAGTTCCATCTTCCCTGTGTAAACTGAAGTGTCATCTCCTCCACGCCCACTCTAGTGATCAAGTCGCCGATCGATCGAGAGAACAGGTCATAGTGTTGAACTTTCAATTGAATGATTGAATGATTGATGTTAGAGTGATGGACCAACGGACATGCTTGTCTGTGTACTACTTACAAGTTGATTGATCGTAGAAGTTCGCGCTCCACTTTGTTGTGAACTGTACATGAGTATAAAGCTTGCCGTTAACCAGTGGCTTGATGACCATCTCTTCGTTGAAGCTTTGTTCATTGTTGTTGTTGTTGTTGCTATTGGAGTCTGCTGCTGCTGATATTGTTGTTGATGTAGTTATTACACTCAGCAACAACAATAATGAGAGCAATAGACGAGGCAAGGTCATCCTTGTCCCCATTGCCAATATCTATATATCTATATCTGTTCAATATTCGAATGATTGATTGAATTGTAAATGAAAGTCAAGGTGAGAACTTCATTGAAATCAAGTCAAATGTGTGTGAGGGTGTGTGTGAGGGCAAGGGTAGGGTAGGGTAAGGGTTCAAATGAAATCAGTGAAGTGATACATTTAAATGGCTGGAGCTAATCAGTGTAGTAAGTTCAGTCAGTTGCAATGGACACAGCAACTCAAAGATGAAGCGCATTCAACGCCAAGATATGATGGAGCACCAATCAGCAATATACTACAAAGAGTGATCATCGAATTGCTCTGGACTGAGTTTACAAAGAAATCGAGCAGCGATGAGGGCCAGAGATGGGCGCGACAGTTGATGCTCGTGTCGAAGAGCTGGAGAGATCATGTGTCCAGACTGTCGGCGGCCCATCTCTCGCTCTCGTTCGATAAACACAATCTCCTCTCAGAGTACCTCCAATACCGATCTGTAACGGACAAGTGTGCGCCTCGCTCAATCAAGATTGATGCTCTTAACAGTGGTCACAACGACAACGACTTCGAACAAGCCTACGACGAATTGATCACAACAAAGATGGATGTCCGATCACTCGACTCGGTCACTGGCTCAATCGACACCATCGTTTACTTTGCAAGGTGTTCGGCTACGCGCCATCGAGATTGCACAGTGGTTTGAGATCGATGATTATCTCTATGACGGCGATTATGCCTATGTACATGGTCTATCCGATCGTTGTTTGGAGGAATGGTCAAAGCTGATCAATAGCCCTTATGCTCAGACGATCACCAGCCTCACGTTTGGCTCATACGTCGATCTGTTACAGTACAACGAGGTCATCTATCCAATGTTTCAAATACAATGGCGGCACGTCACGAGGTTCAAGATCTATGACAATCCGCATAGCGCGCATGCATCATTCAGCCAGTCACTCATGCATAGAGGCACTATATTTGAAGATATGGTCGCGTGTGGCTTGCATCAACTGCAGAAGTTCGTTCTGATGCTCGAGGTCAACGACGTTGATTTGTTAACCAATGTCCACTTCGATCAAAAGTTGCTGGCCTACCTCAAGAGCACAAAGACACTCAAGACATTCAGGTACAATCAGCAGATGACACGCGAGACACTCGAGTTCCTCCTCCAATCACCCGAGAGCACAATCAGGAACCTGACCCTGGTGCATTACGATTGGTATAGCAATGACTATCCAACGATCTCCAAACACCTCCACAAGTTGTCCATCGAGTTGGTCTATGTTGAGGAATCCAATGAGCGGGCATTATTCAGCGACGAGTTCCTTAAGTCACTCAGCAATGTGGACCACCTCAAGACCAACATGTTGTTCCAATGTTCGCGAATGGTTGGCCTCAACAAAGGGTCCACATCAATATCTTTACCATTTGGCCTTATCAGCGACAGTGTGTTTGATGACCTGATTGAACAACTCACCAACAACTCCACCATCTCCTTCATCTACAACTTTGCCACGACCAATATTGTCTATCATCTTAGGGATTATGCCAGCCAGGACCAAAGGCTGATGCGCATCAAGAATGTAGTTGACTCTCATCCATCCATCATCAACAAGTCCACCTGGCACTGGCAACTCAAACCTGGAAGGAATTAATTTGATTGATTTATTGATTAAAATATTATTATTATTGGTTGACGCCCTTGGCGACGAGGACAGCTTGAAGGAATTGCTCAAAGTCAATTGAACCCAAACCAGAGACTTATGATAATGATGAGAGCGAGGGAGTTAGTGAGTGATGCCACCTAGCTACAACTATCCATGCACGCCAAACAAACATAACTTACCTGGATCCCATCCAGCTGCGGCACTGTATCCATACTGGCAGCAATAGGCACGGTTGCAACGGTTGCTACCAACGGTGATGTCGTTGAATGCCAATGGGTTGGTGCTGGCCAGCTGGTAGATCAGTGGGTTCATGAAGCCCAATGGCGACTTGTTGTTGGCCAACAGACGATCGTTCACCAGTGAGATGAGGCCGGCCAGCGCGGGACTGGAGCACGATGTGCCGTCGACTGGCAGGGAGGCGCATGGGCACTGGTCCATGTTGTTCTGGTTGGTGCTGGCAATGATGTCGTAGTTGTGGCCGTTGAATGCCAGGTCAGGGTAGGCACGCATGGCTGGGTTGAACGAGTATGATGGTGGCAGAGCATTGTTGTTGGTCAAGTATGCGCCGACAGCCTTGGCCTGGTATGAAGGCTGAGTCTGGAAAGTGCTGAAGCCTCCTCCAGTGGTGATCTTGGCGCCGCTAAGGATGGATGCTCCGAGCTCTTGGGTAACCTTGCCATTGCGGGCGAGGAACTGGGTGGCACCAATCGATGTGATGTAGGGCGATGAGGCGGGGAAGTCTGCCGAGAAGATGGGTCCGTTGAAGAGGTCGAATGAGTAGGGCGAGATGGTGTAGCCGTTGGAGGTGATGTTCTGCAGGCTGTCGCAAGTGCATGTCGAGTAGACGTGGGGCAGGTTGGAGCGGTCGTTCTCAAAGGCCAGCGAGCAGTGGCTGTTGGTCTGGTTGAACACAGCGATGGCAGCGTACAGGTTGTTGTCCTGTAGCACGCCATTGCAGCCGTCACTCTCAACACCCTGAGGGAAGAAACAGACCGATCCGTTGGACACGGTGACGAACGACAACTCTGAGCACAGGGTCTTGGTGTGGGCACAGCCTCCGGTTGGGCAGTAGGTGCCGACGTCGAGTGGACAGTTGCCAGAGGCGCCGCCCAAGCTGGGTGCTCCATCGTCTCCGTCGGACACGAGCACGGTGATTCCCATCACTCCGAGCTTCTGCAACTCGCTGTTGGTACGAGTGACGTACTGCTCTGAGCTGTAGCCGTATGTGGAGCAAGCGCTGGTGATCTCACACTGCTCGATCTCGGACCATCCATAACTGATCGATTGGACCAATGGTGGCGAGTTCATCATAGCAACCTCCTGGGCGTAATCCAGAATCCACTGTCCATCACTATGTGCCATGAACAAAGTTGGGATGTTTTGTCCCATGGATGTAATGTATTGGATCTATAATGGTGTTGATTGAGTATTAGTGAGGTAGTAACTGGACGGAAACAGACTGGCCGCATTAAAATTAATGCGGCCACACAACAACCTGGGTAACATACATCAAGGTCAGACTCATATTGATCACATGACTCTGGGAAACAGTCTGATCCATTACGGGTGACGTTCTGAGCGGGGATGTTGTACTTCTTGTAGAACTGTTGGAGTGCGCCCATTGAGAAGTAGTCGGTGAAGGCGGCAATACCTTGGTAGTTGTTTGATTGAGTGCCAGTGACGTTGGATGGCACGTCATAGTAGGACTTGAGGACAGATGGCGTGATGAGGATGTCATCACCAAACTCGACGTGATCAAAGTGAGTTGCGGCGTAGTTGTCCTGCTTGGATCTCTTCTCGACAAACTCGGTGAGACCGGTGACAAAGTCAATGTGCTCGGTGGTCCAGGCGGGCAGGGAGACAGCGCCCACAGATCTAACACGTGACTTTCCGTTCTTGTAGTTCCTGTACAGGGCGAAGCTTGTTTGGAACAAGTTGGAGGCGACACTTGTTGAAGTGTCCACATGGATGTAGTCGGCCTCGTGCTTGATCTCCTCAGATTTGACACCATGATCAACAAGCATCTGAGTGATCAAGTCGAATGACTCAGACTCTGGGCGGACCAAATCCTGGACCTCCTGGCTGGTCATGAACTGACCGTACATCTCTGATGTTGGATCAGAGCATGCCTATATTTGATTGAGTGATGTAAGTTTGTGTTTGATCATTCAATCAATCAATCATACTTGGACTTACCCAAAAGTATGCTTCCAACTTGTCCAGACGTTGTTGCTTCAAGAGGATCTTGAATTGGATTCTCTCTCTTGGTCTGGCATCTCTCTCCAACTCCCATACTGATGATGGTTTGGCTTCGGCAATCAATGATCTAATATGAACTTCACTGGTGGCATGTGTTGTGGCAATCAGCCCAACAACCAAAACAATGAATAAAATTGTAGACTTCATTATTTCTTTTATCTCTTTATATATATTTATATCTTTATAACAAATGATTAACTAGTTGATGTTGATGTTGATGTAGGTGTCACATGTGATAATACACTATTTATTACTCGTTTCTTATCTCCCCTTCCCTCCCCTACCCTTGGGCCTTCAAGTTTTAAACGAACGAGTGTGAGCGGGACTACCCCCGCCCCAGCAAGGGTGCTAGCTTCAACACGACCAATCACTTGGGAAACTGACGCATTTATATACTTGAGAAGAAGCAAAGACAAAGATAAAGTTCGCTGGAACATGCCAACGAAATATTTGGCACATGATAATCACTAATCAACTTGTCAAAGGAATATTCATCATTGGTGGTGGTGAAGTTGCCCACCCATCATTGTAACCCCAACACCAACTCGAGTCAGGTCACCATCTTATCATAATAAGATTAGATACGAGCTTTGTTACCAGTATGTAGTCAATATGGTCGTGGAACTTCAGTAACAATGACGATGAGATTGACATAACTGTGATCTTCAAAGACTTGTCAAGTCTTGATTCATTCAATCAATCAATGAATTCTTTTTCGGAAATGAAACAACAATTATGTGATACCCCCCTCACACTTTCAACAACAACACAAACAGATAATAATAGAATGAATGAGTTGTTTAGGTCTGTTATAAACAACAGCTATCTGTTTGGACTGCTAAAGGAACACTTACACCTATCTTGTACTTGTATGGAGTGTCAACAGAGGACAACAACAAAGCAACATACATCCGATCAAAGCCATACAAGCAATGGGTAACATTGGAGGACATCTGTAAGAATGATCATCAATCATTGCTCTACTATAAACTACATCAACAACCTGACAATACATCAATTCAAATGAGAGGCTACATTGATGTTGTTACAGTGTGTCAATTGTGACTGATGATACCATCTTCTCATACCTTTATTCCCGATGGCAACATATGTTCATCTGTCCCACGCTACTTATGCATGCTGTAACTGGTGACAACTCTAATGCCTTGCGTATCCTCATCGCTCAGACCACACCCGTCACACTTCCCGTATCCATCAAGACGCTCAATCTATGGGCCAAGAATCACAACAACAGTAACATGGATCAAGGCGTGTGGCGTGAGATCATGGCTGGTCTTCTCGATCTCCGCTGCACTACAGAGCACTTATCGAGAAAGTTTGACCATGATGTCGAAGAGAATCAGAGCTCATTGTTATTGATTGAGGAGGTCGTTGCTCATTCCAGAGATGCGACTCTCTGGAGCAAATTTCAACAACTGCGCAAGGTGCTCGATGAACCAATGGTCATGGTGTTTGAAGAGTTTGATCGCATCAGCTTGAAAGACGGTGCATTGCAGTCGGACGACCCAACCAAGGCCATGGAGGACCTGGAACACCACCTTGACTATCAAGTCATGTGGTCCACCGACCTTCACTCATTCATCGAGAGCACTGTTACACTGGCAAGGCGCGCTGGTTTGGATGTTGATGCTATGATGGACAAGGTCTCGCGAGTTATCGATGCTCTTTCGCCTGCACCAGACTCACAAAGCAGGAAGGAAATCATTGATACCTTGTTGATGGCTGAGATCATTACACATCAAATCTCGCTTCTAGAAGATATGGATGAAGTCCAACAGGTTATGTACGGTGACTTTATGTACGTCACTGAACACATTGTACAGTTGAATCGATTGGATCTCATTGAATACTTCATGTACGAGATTGGCAATGGCACCAGCGAGCAGTTCTTGGCAATTGCCAAGCATGGCTCACTCGAGATGGTTGTCGCAGCAACAAAATGCGTCCATACAACACCCATCGCCAACTGGAGATCGGCACTCACGAATGGACTTGATGAAGCAGTACGCAGGGATGATAAAGAGAGTGATGACATTGTCCGTCACCTTGCTGCCCTTGTCAGTGTGGACAGTTTGGAGGACGAGGAAGACATCATTGTTGCCTCATCCTTTGACAAACTTCTGGCCCTCAGCAAGGTACTTGATCAAGTCAAGCCGGCTGTGATAAACCTTGAGCAGTATAAACAACTCTGTTCTTTGGACCCTAGCGGCACCATTCATTCCAAACGATTCATCCAAGAATCACTTGACACAGCAATCCGACTGGGCGACATCCCACTAATCGATCACCTGATCGGCCTCGTTTCAAAAGAGAAGAAAACGAGTCATGTCCGTTTGGTTGGCATGGCATGGCAATGTGGACAATTGGGGGTTGCCAACAAACTGCTCAACAATCCAACATCTCGTGCATCACTGCTGGTGGATCTTCGAAATCCATACTGGATCGATATGAACGAGAGTTGTCCAGTTAGCATATTCATGGATGGCCTGTTCACTCACAATGATGATGACCAGATCAGGCAAATGGCCAAGTCAATATAAAGAATGATTACAGGAATGTATTCGAATGGTTCATACTCGCCGCCATCAAGCATCAGCGTGTGAGTGTATTCAAGACCATCTTTAAAGACAATGTCAAAGACCCGAGCACACTCTATCCATTCGGCGGATGTGTTGACTATGCCATCTTCCACAACAACATCCCCATCCTCCAGTTCATACTTGAACACAGTCCAGCTATAATCGAGGATCGACCGATGTTTGGCCGAGAGATCATACGAAAGGGTGGCAACAAGGAGACACTTCAATGGTTCATTGGCACCAAAGATGACAATGAGATCCTGAAACATCTGACCACTCATCAGAAACGAGTGAATCCATATGAAGACAACTCAGATGCTGAGGACTACGAGGATGAGAATGAATTTCCTGGGGAAGATGAAGATGAATCAAATGATGACTTTACACCTATAAGATGGTACCTCCATCGAATTGGCTACATACTCTCTGATGGATTGGATCATAAACTCTTTATTTGGGATTAATCTAATGTTCATTAGGTACAATAAAGCACATGCAGCAGTTGTCGTGGCGATAATTCATAGGAGACACTGATGATATCATCATTATTCCAATCAATCTGGGTGAACCTTGAATAAATAATATCTTCATTTTTCGATCCAAGAATAAAACTACAAAATGATCAAATCCTTGAAAATACAAGATCTTTGGGATGACTTGTCATTGATCCAGGACCAATATAAATGGATTGATTGGTACCAATCAATCAATCAATTAAATAATAAAACAAACAAACAAACAAATATTATAATATTATAATGGCAATATTTAAGATTGTAAAAGCTGATGGAGCCGAGCGTAAGGTGTCTGGATACCAATATGTTCCACCACCTCCAGGCACAAAGCAGTTTGTTAGTACCAAGCTTGGTAGTGCTGCCTTGCCACCATCGGTTGATCTTCGTCCTCATATGACCACCGTCGAGAACCAAGAGGCAACCAGCAGTTGTGTAGCCAATGCCGTGGCAGGCGCCTACGAATACCTGGTCAAGCGCTACCACAACAACGACTCCTACGACGTCAGCCGTCTCTTCATCTACTACAACGCTCGTGAGCTTGCCGGAGAGACCGAGATCAAGGACGAAGGCACATTCATCCGCCATGCCATCGAGGGTTTGAAGCAGTATGGCGCGCCATCCGAGACCACATGGCCATTCGACGTGAAGAGGGTCAATGACGTGCCCGACCAAAAGTCCTATGACGAGGCCGCCCTGTTCTTGATCGAGGAGAATGAGTTGGTGCCCACCGAGTTGGACGCCTGGAAGAAGTGTCTGGCCGAGGGCAACCCCATCATCTTTGCCATGCGTCTCTACAACTCGTTTGACTCGCATCGCAAGGCTGGCCTCGTGCCAATCCCATCGCCCGCCGAAGAGTCGCGCGGCTCCCACGGTGCCCACGCCATGCTCTGCGTCGGTTACAATGACAAGGACCAAGTGTTCATTATCCGTAACTCTTGGGGCTCGACCTGGGGTGACAAGGTAAGTGTTCTGGACTCCACATTCATTCAATCGCTCACCTAACTCACATCGATCGATCAATCTATCATCGCTAGGGCTACTGCTACATCCCCTACAGATACCTGATCGATGCCAAACATAATCATGGTGATAGCTGGATCATCAAGAGACTTGAAGTGTTGGAGCTTGACGAGGAGGCATGGGGCGACAATGTGTCTATAATGGAGCATGTCGAGAATGAGCTGTCCAACATGAGCGACGAGGAGTACGCCGAGTTTATGGATGCGATGGGCGACTCACCCTTTGAGTACCGTCTCGCTCGTCTGTTCCTGCACGCTGCATCGGCCGACAACGAGTTGACTGACGCCGAGTTGGATGGCATCACTGACTATCTGCAGCAGGTGCTCGACAACCTGTGCATCAAGATGGGTGCGGGACGTCTGCTGAACCGCTGTCTACGTGACTTCCAGCGAGAGTCCGACGCCGATGTCGAGGCATTCCTCCAAGAGACCATCGATCTGTTTGCCAACAACCTCTCCAAGCCCACCCTGGGCGGTCTGCTCGCCAAGCTCGAGGAGGTCGTCAGTGGCGATGACCTGGCCGCCGAAGAAGCCGACTTTATCGACATGTTGGTGGAGCAGTGGCAGATTGATGCCTAAGTGTGTACAGAACATAAAAGAATATGTGTATGTTATTGATCCTGGAAAGGTTCCGTTGATTGAATGATCATGACCGTGATGTGCTCGGCGCTCCATCACGAGTGTGAATGCGACGTTGTCGATTGAAGTATTGTTGAACGCAGATTGATTGCATGTTGAATGGTTCGTCGGGCTGTTCATTGCACCAGGCCATAAAGAACCAGAGCTTTTGTGTTGCGAAGCGGATACTCTGTTTGAATGATTGATCGACATCATCAGTGGCACGCGCGCCAAGACCATGATCGATGGACGACAGATGCCTGTGGAGATGGGACAGCGCAGCCAGCACTCTGCCCCTGTGCTTCAACAACTGCGAGACATCCTCGAGTATGAACATTGAGAAGTAGACATCGTCGGTGGCCACGTCAAGATGTTTGAATGAATGAGTGTTGGCAAGCACTCGCGAGAGCACTGTGTCCAAACTGTCCATTGGTGGTGCCTTGACGCTGGTCCTCCGCAGCACAGTCGAGAGCTCGAGTATGACATTGCACTCATCGATCATTGTCTCGAGCTCATCACTCAGTCCCGAGTCATTGGCATTGGGCTTGAACGAGGCCGAGCCCCACTCTCCATTGAACCGACGCATTGCAAAGCAGTAGCAATAGATGATATCGACCAGGTGATGATAGAGCATTGGTGATGGTGTGCCTGGGAATATTGTACGCAGTGCGGGGATGGTTGATGTGGTGGGGATCGTCGAGTTCGTGGAAGTAGTCGTTGCGTCCAACTCTTGTATCTTTGGCGTTGTGATTGATTGAGTCCACCAAGGTGTCCACTGCTCCAACTTGTCAGCGATAGTACCGTCAATGATTGATTGACGGAACTCCTTAATCTCATCCTCAGTCAGCAATGATAACAACTGCTCCTCAGTCATCTCATCCAACTTTAACGATGATATATCGACAAGCTCATCATCTCCATCTTCATCATCGTCATCTTCGTCGTCTTCAAAGTCATCATTGTCATCACGTGTGAGTCTATCAAATGCTTCATCCTCGCGTTCATATATATGTTTCATTCGTTTGAGTAATGCCAATGAATCCTTTGGATCGACCTTGTTCATTGTGCGTAGACCATCCTGTAGTTGTTGCTCATAGAACTGTGTAGTACATCTTGCATTATGTTGTTTGAAACACTCTGATGAGCAGTACCCAATGAAACATCTTGGACAACTATATAAAGAGAACTGCTTTGAACATCTATGTTATGTTTGGTTGGATTAGTATTTGATTGAGTTGATTGATTGAATGAATGAGACTTACATTGAGCATACTTGAGATGTTTTGTTGACCTTGTCTTGTTGGTCGGACCCGACTACCTCCTCATTGTTGGATATTGATGATGTTGTAACATCATCATCCAATATCTTTATCTGTATACTCTTTTTATTTGTTACCGACGATGATGAAGTTGATGTCGTTCGTCTTTGTCGTTCATTACCAACTATTAACAAACTGTTTGTTGATAATACATCATCATTATTATTATCACCAACATCCAATCGCTCACTATGTTGTATAATTCTACTCATATATATATTATTTATAACAACTATCAATCAATCAATCAATCAATATGCATTGTTCATGCCAATGAACCGAGTTTTCAACATTGAGATCACAGAACCAGTAAAAATCTGGTTGTTGACTTTCAATCAATGGTCAACCATACGCCACTATTGACGTTGACATCAATCTTAAATCTTAAAGTCAAGATGTCGTATTGAATACCTTGTGTCAATAATAGTTGACACTTGTCGCACTTCCCATCTTCTTTGTTGTTGCCTGAGAAAGTTGTGTAATGTCGAATACGAAGAAGTTAACTATTCATTCAAAAAGCTGGTGTTTGGCGGGAAGTGCTGGAGAAAATTTGGAATTCGAAGAAATAACGATTTAATGTCTACAATTGTCTCCAAATCACTTCTTTGGGAGATGAGATGGAGTTGATTGACACATCATATTACATTATTATTATTATTATTATTATCAATAAATAGGACAAGACACAGAGCATAGCATATACATTCAATCAATATATTAATATATTTATATACCAACAACAGCAGACATGTCTTTCGATCAGTCCACACAGGAACTGGACAATTCCATTTGTTTATTACAACAACGATGTGCTGGCAGTGCACTGGCGGCAACATGTGTTTGTGTCGCTTGTAATGCAAACAATCATGCAACACCACAATCCAGTAGTAATAGCTCAGGCAGCAGCACTCAACCAATAGCACCATCCACAATTGCCAGAGGCAAGAAACGTCCATCTTCCTCATACTCAAACATTGGCGGCGGCAGTGGCAGTAGTAGTAGTAGTAGCAATAGTAGTAGTAGCAGTACAACCAATACCAATATCAACATTATCAATATCAATAGTAGTATAAACATAGAGACGACGACTGGATCGAATCCAGATTCGTTCACATGCCCAAGGTGGGCTTCGGGCGCAGTGCCATCGCGCAATGACCATCTGATGTTCTTTAAGGGCGGCGACAAACATTCGACATTTACAATCCCGCTCGACGAGCTCAAGTACATCCTACTGGGACGCTCCTCCACAGGTAGGCTTTTAAAATTACAAACATACAACAACAACGATGACGAAACGAGACGACGCGTCCAACAACGCTCCCACTCCGAGTTGCCCCATCGCGTACCACCGCCGTTTGCCGCAATTCCTGCTGCTCCGACGACCACGACGAAACGGATAACAAAGATGACGCGGTGATGGATCGATCGATGTCAATGTCCCTCATCTACAAACGATGAACAACTCACTGATTCAACTCTTCCCTCATCCACCCAACATCCTCTCATTCAATCACAATCGATCAAGTATGCGACTATGTTCTTACTCATCCAACGGTATCAAGGAAGCATGCATTGTTTGCACATGACGCGGAGGGTGTCCTCCAGATAATGGACTTGAACTCATCACATGGCACCTTTGTGGATCAGGTGCGCATTCCAGCCGATCGTCCCATCCCACTCAAGAATGGTCAGAAGATATACTTTGGCGGTGACCAATCCTACATGGTAGTATGTAGGAACATGTACAAGTATGTGGCCGAAGCACTGTTACTCAAGAAGCAAGACCTCATCATGAAGAGGAACAACAACAACAACTCCATCAACAACAATAACAACAACACCGAATCAACATCAACATCATCAACTTCATCTTCATCTTCATCATCACCTCCCGACATTATAATATGCACCGACAACAACAACAACACCGACAATAACAATACAAGTAGCGACAATGAACAAAACCGATCAATTGAACTCGAGGAGGAAGACCTCCGAGATGAAATCACCCGATTCTACAGTCACATCAACCGAACGTTATCATTTGAGCATTCACCAGAGATCGACTCGATCCAGTCCACTATCAAGCAGTTGACGCCCACCAGCAGTCCGTCCAAGAACCACCAGCAGACTGGCAGCAAACGCAAGAGTGCCTGTCGCGACACCCACGACAAGTCCGTGCGCTTCAGCAGCTTGGTCTCCAAGTTTGTCTACACCCTGGAGCAGCCCGTCCAGAACCAGTTCCCAACCATCCACTCCATCGACCTCCTCAACGACGAGGAGCAGTCGCAGCAATCTGCCTCGCCACCCGGCCAGCCTTTGCACCAGCAGCTGGCGACCAATGGTCAATGTCCTATCGACGTTGATGTTGATGGCACCGAGTTCTATTCCGAGGACTTCCGCGTGGTCCGCCGGGCACCACCATCCTCACCATCGTCCCGCCTGCGACCCTCTACGTCAATGTCCCTGTCGTCCTCGCCCAAACCTTTGCGCTTCAACACATCTCCTTTGCCTCCTCTTCAATTCCAACACACAGCACCAGCACCAATGACTACCACCAACACCACTGCCGCCAGTCCGTCAATCAGTCACCATATTAGCCGCGGCAGCTCCTCAATTTCAATTCCAATCACAATCCCAATCCCATTACCAATTCACCAGCTCACCTCTTCGTTTGAGTTTGAGTCATCTTCCATCGATACAACCGAATGCGACAAGATTTGTACATAAACAATTATCACACAGCGTCCAACCCTTTGGATGGTACCCTTCCCTTGCACACCCAACCGTCCATCTCTCAATCTAATTAATCTAATCTCCACCGCCACGCCACCCATCTGGTGTCCAGTCCACACAGGTCGCCTCTGATCCTTGCAGCATTACGTTCCACCTTCGCTTGGTCGTCAGCCTCTTTGTCCTCATTGTGTTCCAGCCAACCACTACACATTCGTGACATCAAGCTGCGTCCATCCATCTGTCCATCCATCATGTAAATGCGTATGTGCTGGATACTTAAAATGATCGTGGATTGATTATTAACGTGCGCCCATGCCCAAATCAATCCTATTATTAGGATCGTATTCATATAACACACACAATGTTCTCTAGGTTGTTTGGCAGGATGGCAAAGAAAGACGGCGATCACGAAAAAACCTGTGTGTAACATTGGCCAAAATTTTTGATCAATCGATCTCGATTGATTGTTTGCGAATGTGCTGTTTTCCCCCCATTCGGTGGGTGGGACCACCTTTTTTTTCATTTCATTTCATTTCAACACTCTAATTAGTCTGGATGGGCGAGAGTGAGCGGATTGTGATCGTGAGTGATGGATGGATTGATGGATGACTGACTAAGTGTGTGTTTGTGTGTATGTAGGGTGTGTGATAGTATGTGATTAAACAAAAATGGTGATCAAGGGGCTGTTTGATCATATTCCAAACACACTCAGTCAGTGAGCTAAGCTTGATGTTTGGTGAGTGAGTGAGAGTAAGGAGTGAGACAAACAAATCAAACGTACACACACAGACAAACACACAGAGAGACAAAGAGATACAACACAGACATACACAATCGACCATCAATCAAACAAACACACACACCACACTGTCTTGTCTGTCTGTTTGTTTGTTTTGTCGGTCATAGCCTAAACAACCGGCCACAACACCAACACCCCAACAATCATCATCCAGTCAGTCCAACATCATCAACAACCAGTCAAGTCTATCAATCAATCCAATATTGGGTGGTGCATGTTTTAAAATTATTATTATTATTTCTTAATATATTCATTCTTATTATCTTGAGATATATAGATATATATTTAAATATATCATTTGTACAATTACTTAAAGGTATGTGTTGGTTATTATGTTAATCAAACAACAATCAAATAAGGGAATATAGAGAAAGGGGATTGGACCTTGTTCGCGATTCGCAAAGTCCCAAGTTGCGCCCCCTCGCGACAACCACACAGCTGCGCGCATGTTTCTTTCAAACAAACAACTAACCACTCAATCACTCCATGGAAACAGATTGGCGCGCGCGACTCCCCGCACCACTACCATTAGCACACACTCACTCACTCAATCAATCAATCAACTGACCAACTCTCTACTCATTAGAGAGCAACAACAGTGACACACTACTACTACTACTATATTCTAAATATACACAACATATACCTACTACAACTACATTTCACAGAACAATAATTATAGATGTCGACTGCATTGACGGCGGCTAATGCCGGCCAGATATTCGGTGTCGACTTGGAGACATTGGTACTGGCACAAGCGGGCCGCAAACCAAATGCATCTCCTCCCGCAGATTCAAAACTCCTGGGTCTGACTCATTGCACTGCCCAAGAGATACCGTTCGTCGTGCTCGAGACAGTCTCGTGGCTCGAGGAACACAACGCCTTCAACGAGGAGGGCATCTTTCGCATTCCAGGCAATGGACAATTGGTGCAGGATATCAAGCGCGCCTACAACGAGGGTCGCGCTGACCTCTCCAAATTCGGCATGGCCGAGATACACACTATCGCCGGTGTGCTCAAGCTCTACCTTCGCGAGTTGCCTGAGCCCCTATTCATCTGGCGCTACTACTCTACCTTTCTTAAAGTCATAAGTATGTTTGTTGTTGTCCTCGCGAGCTTGACATCTTTGATCATCTCACTAATTCACCTTACTCACCTCAATCAAACTCGCGATCGATCGATCAATCAACCAAACAGAGAATCAAGATGCACTTCAGAGGATGTTACATTTGAGGATGCTGATATATGGTTTGCCAAAGCCTAACCGCGACTTGGTGATATATCTGATGAACTTCCTTCACCAGATTGCTTTGTGTGCAAAGGTCAACAAGATGACCTCGACCAACCTCGCCGTAGTATTTGCACCAAACGTCATCAGACATCAAAAGGAAAGCCTCAATCAGATCATGGAGGACTCGTCACATGTCAGCAGTGTCCTAAAGAACATGATCGAAGAGATCTTTTACATATCTAAAGTATGTACCATTTGTTCGATCGATCAATCAATCAATCAATCAGTCATCTGA
The DNA here is from genome assembly GCF_000787575.1 of Acytostelium subglobosum LB1. Taxonomy (NCBI): domain Eukaryota; phylum Evosea; class Eumycetozoa; order Acytosteliales; family Acytosteliaceae; genus Acytostelium; species Acytostelium subglobosum. Next base: position 433,917 of record NW_012236513.1, on the reverse strand, counting down.
CCCCCATCTCACCCTTTGGAATCATTCCAATCAATCAATAATAGGCTACACATCACTTGTCAACATCTTTCAATGATGTACCAACTGCGATCATACCAAAGTCGCCAGGAGACAGGTCCCCGTTGTCGGGCTCAACTTCATCGGATGCGATTACCAACCAGGAGTTCTTGTATGCACGCGCTTTGTATCCTTATCAGTCGACGGGAGAGTGGTATCTGCCATTTGCCAAGGACGATATTGTTACACTGCTCGACATAAAGTCCGAGGAGGGCTGGATGAAGGGCGAGTTTAAGGGCCGCGTCGGATACTTCCCCGCGTCCTACGTCGAGATCGTGGCCGTGCCACAACCAAATACACCAGTCACGCTGGTGCCCCTGCCCGATCTGGACCAGCAGCAGGACTTGACGATCATCACGACCACAACGACTACACAGCAGACGACAACGACAACGACGACCACGACAACCATGACGATGATCTCGTCGGCCGTGCCACCAGCCTCGGCGTCACACTCTAGCAGCTCGTGCATCTCATCCAAGCCAGAGACGGCATCGGCTCCCGTCGCGATCACAGCCTCCAAGTCGGGCTCGTTCAGCAAGCCCACGCTGCCGCCACGCACCCATGGCGACTCGCCAGCGCTCTCCTCCACACCACCCAACAACACACTGCAAACACTCAAGAGCTCGGGCGAGCGCAATGCCTCATCGGCGTCGCTCACCAACTCACCCGACCTGTCCAAGGCCATGTCCACGACACCAAGGATTCCAATGAGCTCCAGCATGACAATGCCGCCACCCATGCTCACAACACCACCCGTCCTGAATGTGCCACCAGGAGCCGGCTCGTTCCAAAGCGGCCTCAACAAGAGCATGACGATCACCCCATCGTCCTCGGCATCGTCATCGTCGCGTTCTGGCTCGTTCAACCTCTCGAGCAGCGGATACGTGGGCGGCGCATCCAGCGCGGGCAATGCCTCGCCAGACCTTTCCAAACTGTCGCTGCATTCCAAGCCCCTGCTGCCATCGCGCATGCCCTCACTGTCGCCCCTGTCGCAAGCGCCCCTTTCTTCATCGTCGGGCTCCAACTCAAAGTCGGGCTCGTTCATCGACCTGCCCCCTCCACCACCCCTTTCACTGCCAGGCGACAACGTCCCTCTGCCTCCACCAATACAGAATGCGACACCAATCAAGGCGGCGCCACCCATCGACATCAACCACTTCCCTCCACCCCCGTTCTCGCCGTGCTCACCCGACAACCCGGTTGTCGACGCCGCTGTCACGGCCAACTTCAAGAAAATGACCGAGATACCTCCCCCACCTGTATTTATTGAAAGCCTGAGCCTGCCGCTGCCGCCCCCACCACTGGTGGATGCAGCTGCCGCCATCACAGGCCGCGACTCGCCATCTCTCGAGGTGGTGTTGAACAGCAACATCCCACTGCCACCCCCACCCCTCAACCTGGAGAACTACCGCAGTCCCGTGATGGACGCAGGTAAGCTGGCCGAGATGGCCAAGAAGCGCCGCGAGCGTGCCGAGGAGATGCTGACGACGGAGCGAACATACGTCAAGCAGCTGACGACTATCTACGACCTCTTCATCGAGCCGTCCAAGAAAACCAAGTCCTTCTCGCTGTCCGAGGAGATGCTCAACACGTTCAGCTGTATCGAGGTGATCCTGTACGCGCACAAGACCAACATCCTCAAGGCGCTGGAGGAGCGCATGCCCGTGTGGGACCAGCGTCCAATGATGGGCGACATCTTCTGCAACAACACATCGTTCATCAAGCTTTACAAGCATTATGTCAACAACTACGACAAGTCGATCGTGTCGCTCAAGCAGTGCAAGGAGAAGAGCAGCGAGTTCCGCAACTTTGTCAAGACGCTGGACTACAGCGAGCAGCTGTCTGGCCTCAACGTGGAGTCATTCCTGATCCTGCCCGTGCAGAGAATCCCACGTTACGTCCTGCTGCTGCAGGACCTGCTCAAGTACACTGGCAACGACCACGAGGACTTTGACCAGCTGTGCGACGCGCTCGGCACCATCAAGGACTTTGCCGAGACCATAAACTACAAGAAGAGCGAGGAGGACAACTTCACGCGCATTCAGCAGATCCAGGACTCGATCAAGAACCTGCCGCCACACGCGCTCGAGCGCCGCAAGCGACTGGTGTGCGAGGGTCCGCTCAACACCAAGAAGGACAAGTTCCATCTGTTCGTCTTCACCGACGCCATCATTCTGACCAAGCCCAGCAAGGACAAGAAGAAGTTCAAGCAGCTGATCAATCTGCAGATTGCCTCGCTCAACACCACCGACGAGCAGGGCGTCATCAAGATCATCAGTCAGGAGGGCACATTCAAGTTCATCTGCGAGAATATCAAGGAGCGCGAGGCCTGGATCAAGGTGTTCAAGGACACGATCGAGGTGGCCCGTCAGGAGATGATCCAATCGGCGTTTGGCGAGACGTCCATGACAAGCGAGGGCAGCAAGGGATTCAACCGTATCCAGGACGAGAAGAACGCGCAGAAGAAGAAGCATTTGGCCGAGGAGATGCTGTCGTCTGAGGGCGAGTATGTCGACCAGCTCAACTACATCCAGAACATATTCTTGGGACCAATCCGCAAGTCACTGGACACATCCTACCCCCTGGTCAGCTACTCGGAGGGTCTGGACATCTGCTCCAACTTTGAGACGCTGCTGACGTGCCACAAGACGTTCCAGGGCGTGCTCAAGGAGCGCGTCGACAGCTGGGACAGCAAGCCCACGCTGTCCGACCTGTTCCTGGAGAAGGGCGGCTTCCTGAAACTGTATAATTACTATGTACAACATCACTACTCGTCGCTGCAGACGCTGGAGCAGTGCATCGAGAAGAACCCGTTGTTTGCCATCCATCTGCGCAACATCGAGTCCAACGAGAAGGCCGAGCTCAAGCATCTGCTGGCGGAGCCCCTGCGCAGAATATCCAGATACTATCTCATCCTGCAGGAGGTGCTGCAGCACACGCGTCCCAAGCAGGACGACCACGAGAACCTGTCCAAGGTGGTGGCCAACCTCAAGGAGCAGAACGACAAGTTCAACATCGCTTCGATGCTCACCGCCGGCAATGTCGAGGTGGGCTCGAGGAGTCCCCACAAGTCCAAGTCACTGCGAGTCAAACAGCCCAAGGGACTATCCAAGGATACCAAGATCAACAGCAGCGGATACTTTGCTGTCTAATGCGTGCACTTTGCTGATGTCCAGCATGCCAGATTWATTATTATTAATAAAATTATGATTGGTCACATGATCATTCAATCAAACACTCACTCACGATCAATCACACACACATGATGGATACACTCACAAGCTTGACCATCATTAGGAACATCTCAAACTACTTGGATGAAGTTGATATACTATGTTTAGCATTGAGTTGCTGGAAGTACTTCAATGCCCTCACGAACAAGATACCAAGACTAGATTGGCTACACGAATGTCCTTCATCAGACCTGTCACTACTTCCCCAGCCACTCCAATCTCTCTCGCAAGCATGTGATATGAGGAACGGACAACTGATCGGCCTAGTGATAGGTATGCACTTTGACAAGCCACTCCATTGTCTGGACTTACCCAACACGATCAAGTCTTTCAAATTTGGATACAAGTTCAACCAGACAATCTTGCCCTCAGAGCTACCCAACTCAATAACAGCACTCTGGTTCAGCGATGACTTTAATCAACCAATCGACCCTGGAACCATGCCAAACTCACTCACAATTCTCTCCTTAGGTTATAATTTTAACCAAGCATTACGACCTGACTCCTTGCCTCAATCTCTCTTAACCTTGTCGATTGGCTTTGCTTATGACACACCCCTTGTGTCTAGAGCACTCCCAAGTTCGCTGAAAACCCTTCATATGGGCTACTCATTCAATCAATCAATAGACCATGGTGTTCTCCCTGACTCGCTCACAACTCTGACTTTCTCTGACAGCTTCTCAAGGACAATCCGACCTGGTGTCTTGCCCAATTCAATAACTTATCTCGAGTTTGGATACAGATTCAATCAGGTGTTCGAGCCTGGCAATCTACCTCGATCACTCAAACAACTTATACTTTTCCCACGTGACAGTCCCAAAGGACAGTTTGGACCAGATGTTCTACCTCAATCTTTAACATCATTATCATTGTCATCTGAATCTGATTATGTGTTGGACACCCAGACTTTGCCACCCTCTCTCATTGACTTAAAACTGGGCATCGGTATCTCAGTGGCTGATGGAGCATTGCCATCCAGCATCACGGCATTGAGGTATATGAATGGACCGGAAGATATCCTGACATGTGAATTTCCAAAGTCTCTCCGGGTACTCGAGTTTGGAGGAAGGTTCAACAGGCTGTTGGTCAAGGGCGAGCTTCCGGATTCACTTACCACTCTGGACATGGGAGATTACTTTGATCAACCTCTGGCCAAGGGTATCCTCCCCATGGGCCTCATCAAACTGTGCATTGGCCCAGCTTTCAAACAGCCTCAGTCATCAGTGGAGATACCTCATACTCTACGATATTTTTCAACAAATTCAATCAATCAATGTCAATATCTGATGTGTGCATCACCTTGCAGTGTGGAGAGAGTACGAATAATGGATTGGATCAAGTATGTAGGCGGTCCTATTTTGTCGGATCTTCAGACAATCACTACACCTTTGGTATCGCTACACGCAAAGATTGTCGTTGATAGAGGTGTCAAGGCTTTCATCAAAATGCTCATGAGGAAAGCGCCAAACGTTGGTACCTTCTATATTCAAGACAAGTTACACCGAGTTAAGCACATACTCAGAAGGTTGGAAAGGAACAGAACATTGTGCATCACAACTCATAATGACGCCATCCTTCAGTACTCCCATGACCCTCCAAAGCGTCTCCTCTTTATCACAACCTAAAGTTAGACAATGACAATCCATCACTCTTTATTATGAATGAGTCACAGGTATAGTTGGACCGAGGTGGATTTATTATTCATATTTTTTTATTATTTATTTATATATCTTTATCTCTATATTAATTATTTTTATTTATGTATTTTAGTTAATCTTCTTTATCACTACGTACATACACAATGGTAACTAAAGTCTACATTCCCCTTTCAGCAACTATGAGACGCAGCTTGAGATATCATCAACCTTCAAACATCTCAGCCCTTCATTGTACAAACAAACAACGGCACCTCCCAAAACATCAACCAAATCAACTTCACCTTAGATCATTTACAACTTCTGGTAGCGACAATAGTAACACTACTATCGACCATATAGTTCCTCGGTTCCTCTATGGTGATGGCAACTTCAAGAGTGTGTTCCATACTCCAGGTTCATTCTATGTGGACAACAGCAACTATATTCGAGATATAGAGTCTTTGAGTAAGTCTATACTCTCTCTTCGTCCTAGTCGGTTTGGCAAGTCGCTGTTCCTCGACATGTTGCACCAATACTATGACATCAATAACAAAGACCAGTTTAACATGTTGTTTGGTAATCTGGATATTGGAAAGAACCCTACTGAGTTGAAGAACTCATTCATGGTGTTTCATCTTGACTTCTCCGGCTTGAAAACCAAATCCTTCCAAGAAAGTAGTGAAGAGTGGAGTGCCAGACATATACTTTGGTCTAACTCAACCATCACCAGAAATTCCAACAAGACTTCAACACCAAGATAAATGGCTCTATTGAACAATTCAAATTGGACTACAGTGATTGACTCAAAGTTCCCATCAATATCTCAGCCACCAACTGTCTTCAGAGTTTTGAGAGAGCTTGAGGAGATCTGTTACCGCATCACACGAACGACTCTACATCCTCATCGATGAGTACGATGTCAGCATCAACGACACCATTCGCAACAGTCCAGTCAACGCAAGAAATATGCCAAAACCCACCGCAACAAAGACGACCAAGATCGAGTGCACTTTCAAAGCATTCTTCAGCCGTGTTAAATCAGCGTGCAACAATTCAAACAGTCGAGTCTTCGTCACTGGTGTGACTCCCCTTGCCATGGCAGAGTGCACATCGGGATGGGACGACATGGTAACAGACCTCACTCATGAACCAAAGTTCTCTGGTCTCTATGGCTTCACCCAACAAAGATGTAAAAGAGGGACTACAACTTATTACTCCGCCTCTAGATAAACAGACTCAGGTGGAAATATTCAAACACTTTAAGGAAGAGAACAATGGATATCGATTAAGCCAGGACCAAGTGGATGGCCTATACAACCCAGCAAGGGTCTTGTACACACTGCGACGTCTTCAGATGTATCGCAATGATAAGAAGTTTTACCAGAATCCAATTGAGCTCCTTACCGATTTACCTGATCCCAACACCATGCCAGCTTAATCCACACTAGACTTGGTGACCAAATATCCCCTTGGTCGAGAGATTGTTAATCAGGTTCTCATCTCAAACGAAGGTATCCAATGTGATGGAGCACCGATGGGTAGGTTCACTCTCACAATGCCAACAATTATATAAAGATCGAAGGCTGTTGGTCTCGCTCATGTACTACACTGGTGCTCTAACCCACCTTTCAGTTGGAACCCATCTGTGTATCCCCAATTTGTTGGCCAGGAAGGAATACCTCCAAAAGGTCAAGAACATCATAGACCGTCAATAAACGATGACCAACCATCGCATCACTCTTTATTATGCGCCTCATCAAATGAAACCAAATCCAGAGTCTAGCCAATCGAGCATCTGTAACAGCTTCTTCTTTAGCGTGTCAAAGTCACTGTAGTCGGGAAGATCAAGTTGGTAGCTGCACGTATGTGACGTGGGCAACTTCTCGCTCTTGGGAATGTGTATGATGGAGAGGGGACGCTCGAGTCCTTGCATGGGGATCACAACCATACCCGTCATGAAGCGCAGGAACAGGTGAAGCTCGTCCTGAGTCATCGCGTCGATAATGTCCAAGAAGTGGCGTGGCGTATCGCTTGTAGCCGGGAAGCCAATGAACTTGATGTGTCGCTTCAGCACATCGGCATCGACGATCGTGTTGCCACAGATGAGCAGTTGGAGCTCAGTTGGCGAGAAGAGTGCAAAGTGTGCGTTCAGGCTGTCGATCGACATGAATCCGCTTCTGAACGACTCCAACTGGTACTTCCTGCTGCCAATGAGTATGCGATTGATGTTCCTCTGGATAAAGTCCTCCTTGTTGAGGTCCGTGACGGCGATCTCCTCGCCGCCCTCCACCAGGCCTTCGAACGTCGTGCTGAGATACTGATCGATGTTCTCCAGCAACAACACCTTCTTGAAGCTCTGGCCCAGCTGTGGGTCGTACGCTTCGAGGTCCTGCAGGTTGGGATCGATGTTGAGCAGGTATTTGAAGAATGATGGTGGGAATGCGTCGGGGATTGGTTTGCCATCGATCACTGCCTTTAGGAACACCTTGCCCAGCGTCTTGTATACAGCCTGCTCAGTCTTCATGAATGCCCATAATGGTTCGTCCATGTCCAGTTGCGTGGCACTTGGTAGGTAGAACGGGGACTCGGTAGATCCCCTTGCCAGCAGCTTGTATCTGTTTGAGAATATACTCTTTGATCGATCGCCTCCATCAACGTCATGAGTTTCGTTATTGTTGTTGCTGCCGCTGTTGTTGTTGTTGCTGTTATCTACATCGTTGGACTTTCGATAGAGTATCTCACTGTCGTTGAAGAAGAGTGAGTACATCTCTGATGATAGTCCGCCATGATCCAGTCCTTTCTCGCCTTGGAAGTCGACCTCGAGGTGTGAGAACAACTTGATGCTCTCCATCTTCTTGAAGAATTGGAACACGTCGACAATCAATGATGAACGCTTGACGGACATCACCAGCGACTCGTTGGTCTCCTCGGACAGCATTGTAAGCGACGAGATGTGTGCTCGGAACGCGGCAATCTTCTCGCGGCTGTCAATGAGCGTACGTGATGAGAGCAGGTCCTCGACGAGTGACGTCACAAAGTAGGGATGGACAGCGATCTGATGTGCATTGGGGCGTTGCGATGGGTTCCTCTGGAGGATGGAGCCCAGCAGTGCGGTCAGTCGCTGGTCGGGGTGCTGAGGGATGGCCACGGACATTTCGCCAGGCATCAAGAATGGGTCGCGAGCGCGAGGGAAGTGTGCCTTGTATAGCATCACACCAAATGCCCAGATGTCGGTGGTGTACGAGCCCGTCGACTTGGACTCCTTCATCTCGGGCGCCAGGTACATCTCGGTACCACCCGCAAACAACGTGACGGACGAGCCGCCACCTCCGCCCGAAAGGTCCTTGGACAGGTCAAAGTCAGAGATGACGGGTGTGTCATCTTCGCGCACCAACACATTCTCCAACTTGAGATCACGATGAATAATACCATTTGAGTGCATGTATGCGATGCCTTGAATGATCAATTGGAATGCCTTTTGAAGCTCCCATGGTTTCCTGCCGTCTTGCGAGTCGCTCGTTGATCTTGTGCGACTACTGCTAGTCAGCCACTCATTCAGTGCGCCTCCCCTAACATACTCCATCTGAATGAATGCGTTCCTATCGTAGAACACTGACTGTATAGTCATGATGCACTTGTGATTCATCAGTTTCATCTGTTTGATTGGTAGTTGGGATGGCTCCAGGTTAGTCGTTGTCCTGTGCAATGGAGAAAGGGGATATGAGACATACCAGGGCCACTTGTCGCTCAAACATCTGTTTGCCAAGCTGGTCACCAATTCCAAACTCCTTGAGGACTACTTGTTGGTCGTCAAATGATGCCAAGTAGACTGAATGTGGATGTGTAGCCAGTGTCTTGATGATGGTATAATGATTGAACTTGCGTTGATTGTTCAATAATCCTGTATCCTTGACTCTGTTACGTGCGTATCCATGTTAGATGATGTCAATGAATGAATGAGTGGAGGGAGTGGAGTGGACTTACTTGTTTGATATCTTATCGTGTTGCTGTAGTTTGTACTTTAGCTCTGGTGAGTATCGCTCGGTGAGCAGGAGGATGGCGCTGTTGAGCTCCATCTGCTTGGAGGATAGACGCTGCTCGTCGCGTTTCAGCACCGTGAGATCTTGGTTGAGCGATTGCAGAGCGGACTGCTCGGTGCTGTCCTCCTCCAGCTCCAAAACCTCGATCTTCTTGCTAACGTTGATTATCTCTCGCTTGCAATTCCTGTGCTCCAGACGCACGGACTCGCGCTCCTCCACCATCTGTGTGCCCAGTGTGATCTGCTCCTGATGCAGCTTGACCTCGGCCTTGTGCGCTGTTTGCACGCCTATCACCGACTCACACTGCGCTACCTGGTACATTATGATCGAACTGTATCGCTTGGCACATCTGATTGCGTCGCTCATTGCTTGCTGCACCTTGCCAATGTGCGCGGAGAGCTTGTTCTCATCGACAGGCACGTCGTCGTCAGCGGCCAGTGTGGCGCACAGCATTGCAATGCCATCGGCTATTGTTTGTTTGAGTGTGGCACATTGATTGGTGATTTCGAGCATGCTTGATGTGCTGCCAGGCGTGATGCTTCCACGTCTCTCCTCCTCCGGCGCCAAGTTCTGAGTCAGCCCATGTTGTAGTTCCTCCTGTTGTTGAGGTGTCTGTGGTTGTAATCGTTGTATGATCGGACTGAGCAAGGCCAGCTTCTGATTCTTTTGAGCTCGGTACTCAGTCCAGTAGGCTAGCGATGTAGTCAACTCATCGAACATTGATTGCAAGACCTTGTTGCGTTGATCGATCAATCTGTCAAGTTGTTCTCCCTGATTGATCTGGCTGGTGCTAGGGACAGCAACAGCTGTCGATTGATCGTTGCTGGAGTTGATAGCGGTAGTTGTGGTGGCGGGGATGAGAGAGAGTCGTTTGATCTCCTTGGCCAACTCATCCAACTCGTTGGACAGACTCTCGATGTTTGAAAGGTTGATGCTGTCCTTGCTTCCACTTCGCTCACTGTTGTTGGCAATCGTCATTGTTGGAACGGCCATAGCTGTCCTCTTGGTCAAAATGATTGAAAGCAGATGCTTGGTATCGCACAAATTTGTTATCCAATGTACAAATGTGTCACGCCATTGATCATGATCATTGCCACTCGCGAGTCGTTGTTGTGTGGCCACTGCTGTGTCGGGCAGCACTGTAGAAGCGGAGGATTTGGCCTCGACCTCGACCACATCCACATCCACAACTGATGTTGGATGTGCTGATTGCTTCAAATCAACCTGTGTTTGTGTTTGTGTCGGTGTTTGTGTTTGGGTTTGCGCCTGCGTCGTATCCTCCACACCAACAGCTTCATTGTTGGGTGGTCGCTTGACTCCGATGATATAACTTGTGATCTCGCCTGCAGTGACATTGAGTGGGAGGTAGTCTTTGATGGGACATTGATGTGGAGAGAACTGATGCTGCTCATTGAGTGTACCAAGACGACCGCCATTGCCGCAGCCCCATGAATAGACGCGGCCAGTCTTGGACAGCGCTACATTGTGTTGGAAGCCACCCGACAACACGACGATGGCGTCATCCTTGGGTAGTTGGGTGATCTTGTGCGGTAGGTTGATGTTTCCCCCGTCGCTGTTGCCAATGCCCAGACAGCCATAGTCGCCCATGCCCCAGGCGTACACGCTGCCATCGACGCACTGCACGATTGAGTGATAGCCGCCCGCTGTGATGTAGGTCACGGTCTGATCGGTCATTGCCTGGACCTGCTTGGGTGACATCTGTTGTGTTTGAAAAGAGCCGTGTCCGAGCTGTCCGCTCTCGCCACGACCCCAGGTGAATAGCTGGCCACTCTTTGTGAGCGCCAGAGTGTGTCCTCCTCCCAGCGACACGCTGGTGATGAAGTGTCCATAGAGCGCGTCGACGCGCTTGGGTGCCAGGACATTTTCAGTGTCACCGTGGCCCAGGCGTCCATGGTCGCCTCTGCCCCAGGTATATAATGTGCCAGCACTATCAATGACGGCCGATCGATTGGCGCCTGCGTCGATTGTGATCAGTTTGGCGGCGGAAGCGGGCGGGTTGACCCGACCCGGATGAGCAGTGTGATCGCTATCTGTTCGCCGTCCAAGTTGGCCAAAGTCATTGTTGCCCCACGTGAGTAGGACGCCATCGTGCGTAAGGGCGACGGTACCCTTGCCTCCACAGCAAACCGCCTTAATCTTATATTGTCGTAATGAGTCGATTGGCATTGGATGTGCAAGTGAGTCCTCGTTGCCATGTCCTAGTCTGCCCGTCTGGCCATCGCCCCAAGTATATATCAGACCAGAGTTTGTTGTCAACGCCACATGTACAGCGCCCGCTGATACTGAGACGATTCGTTCGCCACTGTACAATTGTGTAAAGTCTATCTTTGGGTATTTCGGCTGTTTCTTGTTCCAATCATTGCCCCATATCTCTATTATATCTATACATCCATGGTCATCATAATCAACATTGATTGTAAGTCGTGTGTTTGTGCACTTGATGTCATCTTGATTGAGTGATTGAGTGATACCTACATTCCGATGATGGTAAAGTGTCGTCTATTACATCATCCTTGTTCGTATCTATATATTGTTGTTGTTGCTGTTGTTGTCGCTGCTCTGCTGATGTATTCAACGATTGTTGTTGTTGTGACGATGAGGTCAAAGGAGTCGATGTCTTTGATGTCGATGTTGTTGATGTTGTTGATGATGATGTTAAAGTTGAAGCGGTTGACTTTGTCTGTTGTTGCTGTTGCTGTTGCTGTTGCTGTGGCTGTTGCTGTGGTTGTGGTTGCTGATTCGTGGCTGCTGCTGCCGGTGTCTTCTTTGTCAATGACTTGAAGAATGACATAGTTTATCAACAACAAAAGAGAGAGAGTATATATGATCAAAGTGACTGTGAATGATTCTCTAGTGAATGATTGAATGAATGATTGTAAGTATGATTGAGTGAGGAGGTAAATAACCCTAACACCGTTTGAACAAGTTCACTCCCAACCCCACTAAACCACACAAGTCGACTTGCATCTGATTTACAACTCTAACCTGACCTGGGAACTTTGAATCACGTACTACACTAAATTATCCTAGACCTTCAGGAAGCAAAGACCTTGACATGTAAAAATTATAATAACTATTATTACTAAGGCATTAATGTCATTCAAATAGATAATGGTTGTTGTTGTTATTATTTGTTTGTTTAAATCATTCGAGTCAACCCATAAACACAACAATGTGATATTGTTTTCATAAGTTGACCAGTTTACTTGCATTTAAACAAACTGTCAGGATACTTTGAGCATGCTCAAGGTTCTTTGGCATTTTAAAGTCTAATGGTCTTCGAAAGGAGACGAACAAACTCGAGATATCGGAGTAGGTTGGTCGATTCCATGTGTATCTTCAACTTCACTCCCCCTTTTCCCCAATCCAAACAAATAACAAACAACCATTCAATCAAACAAACATAACATGTAATAAGATACCAAGCAGCAGCAAACATGCTTTATTCATATTTATTCATCTATCTGTTCTCTACTAATACATCGAAAGGTGCAGGTTCTAATGTGATACCAACAGCTATTACATTGTAATTGTTGTGTTAGTTAACTTGTGTTCAAGGTTGAAGAGATGTGAGAGAGGGAGTAACTTACTTCCAGCATCATCGAGTAGTTCATCAGATGGTCGAACAAACTTGAATCTCTTGAAGAGGTTGGAGACGAGTAGGAACACTTCGGTCTCTGCAAAGTTGAATCCTACGCACTTCCTTGGACCCTCACCAAACACCATCGTCCTACTATCATCCTTAATGAAGCGGAATGCATCAAACTTTGTAGGTTCCTCCCATAGCTTCTCAGACATTGACGCAGAATAGATGTTGATCAAGATTTGTGACTATGATTGATTGATTGATTGATTGAGTAAGTATGAATGATTGAATGATCGAGAGAGTGAATGAACGAGACGAGATAACTTACACCTTTGGGAATGAAGTATCCACCAACGGTACAATCTTCGGTTGACTTGTGTGGTAGGGCGAGGGGCGCGACGGGACGGTAACGCCATGCTTCCTTGATAGTGCTGTTGAGGATGGGCAAGAGTGGCTTGTGAACACTGCTGATGTACTTCTCATCACTGTCGATACAGGTCAACAACTCCTTATTCAACAACTCTTGCTCCACTGGATGATTGGCCATCAATAGAACCAACCATTCGATTGTAGTCGCACCAGTGTCCGTACCACCAACCAAAATGTCCAGACATATCCTATGGATACTACTATAGTCCAACACATTGTCTGTTACTTGGTCCTTCTCATACTCGATGATCAACTGGTCCATAAAGTCTCTTGGGCTGCAAGTATAAGGGTATGTGTTAGCATGTGATTGATTGACGAACACACTCATGGAAAGGACATGGACTTACTTGCTGCGATCAATGGTATCAAGATGCTCCTTTACATACTTCTTGGCAAACTCGAGGATGTCATGGACAACCAACTCCAAGTCATCAAACTAAACATTGATCACATGATGATGTTAGAATACATTTTGGAACCATTCCATAGTCGACAATCTAATTCAATCTATCAATCATACCTTATTCAGACTGTTGAATGGTCTGAGGAACTTGATGTAGTCACCTGGATTACCTGCAGACATGAGGTTGGCAAGTCTCTGGCTGTCTGAGATCATCTTTGTGAACTCTGGATCCAGCTCCTTTGGTTTGAATGATATCTCCTTTCCAAACAAAAAGGTCATCATCACACTGAACGAGATTGTTCTAAGGTATGGACGAATGTAGAACTTTGATTGATTGATTGATCAATAACAGACGACATCAACAACAAGCCTGTGATGCTACTTACTGGCTTACCAGCCTTGATATCATCTTGGATGGCCTCACACATCTTTTCAAACTGACCCAAGATCAAGGTCTCCATTTGTCTGGTCTTGGCCTTGGTCAATGCCTTGCTGACTATGCCACGCAACTTGGTCCAATGGGCACCGTTGGTAAAGGCGACATTGTTCTCACCGCCAACGATGTGAGTGGTCAAATTTGTTGGTCTATCGTTAAAGAGTGAACCCTGATTGATAAAGGCCTCCTTGATCACATCAGGCTCACACAAGACCACAGTATAGACACTGCCCATCCAGATATGGAACACCTTTCCAAACTTCTGGTACAACCTGAACAGACCAATCTGTGGACGGCCATCAGCAATCAAATGCAAGTTGCCAATGATTGGCCAAGCGAATGGTCCTGGTGGAGCATTGCCTCCCTTTTTCCTCAAAGTATAGGACTGTTTGTTTGATTGTTTGATCGATCGAGCGAGTGTGAGTTAGTGAGTGAGTGAGTTAGTGAGTGATTGTGGCCAGGTGGAAGTTTGATTGATGTGGACTTACATAATGGAATAGGACAATGATCAATAAACTAAGTAATAGGGATACAATAAACATATTTGTTTGTTATAATAATAATAATAATAATAAATAATAATAATGAATAATAATAATAATGAAGGAATGATCAACGAAGGAAGGTACCTGATGGAAATACCATTGATGATTTATGAGTGATGGGAGATGGGATAGATAATGGATGGACCATGTGACCTGACCAAACCAGACCTGACCTGATCATCAAAAACTAACAAACATCTTGATTGATCATTGCCAAGAGTCTCTCTCCGACCCATCATCACTCCGACCCCCCTGTAAGGCCATAGCGGTGGTACTAAAGTAGGGTAACTAACCAAGTACCAACTTAGGTGAGAGGTGCGCGTGTGGTTATGATAGGAGGTGGCAACAACAATAACATGATCGCTTGCTCAAAGGACGGGTGGTGGGCGTCCACTACTTTGGATTGGTCCATGTCACGGATAGGTCCTTAAAAGTAAGTAAGTAAGAATGAATGAGCTACATAAATAAGTAAGTATGTTATGTGCGTGAGTTAGTGAGTGAGTAGCAATGGAGTCGACAGCTAACCACTCCTCTGGCCACAAGAAATACAATACATTACATAATGGGTAAGACGAGTTCAGGTAATGGGGAGCAATAGAGAATGATGAGCTCATGATTCAAGCAAGATAAATCGCAACGCGTGAAGTTGGTGTGGTGGTCGCGGGCATGAGGTCTCTTGACCAATTTACAATTTGATTGATTGATGGACGTTAGCAGCGACGTCTCGCCAATCATCAGCTGTAGTCAAATGTGTGTTTGGGCTTGTTGGCCGTAAGAGAGATAGCGCGTGAATGAGTGGATGAGGTAGTGAGTGGCAGCAGTATCCAATCTGATTGAGCGGAGAGTTGGTAGTCAGTCATAATAATAAGATTGGACTTGTTGTGAGCAATGACCAAACATTTATGTTGTTGGTTGTATGTGTGTGTGCACGTGCTTGATTGATTGATTGATTGATTGATGGGCGGTGTCGCCCCAACTTCCACAACACACTTGGGTGAGCGTGTGTGTGATTGGAATGAGAGATGGAGCGGATTGGCAATGAATTGAAAGCATGAATGAATGAGTGAATGAGTGAATATGGATTGTTATTGGTTGTTATTGTTATTATATATCCGATCGGATTAGTGCTACTATTAGTAGTATGTATGAATGGGTCCTATTATACAGTGGTTGTTGGTCTTCGTTGGTTGTGGTGATGGCCCTTGCCTCCATCATTGCTCATCTCCTTCATTTGTATCTCTTTGTTCTTAAGACATCTCTTCTCTCTAAGTATCTGTACATCCTCTGGATAATATTGCAACGAGTAACTGTAGATTTGATTGAGTAAGTGAGTGATCATGTGTGGCCAAATTAAGAGAGTATACATACTACTTGATGATAAAGTCTGGAATGAGTGAGATAATCACAAGGATAATGACACATAGATGATATGTGAGAGTCTTGAGTTGTACACCTAAGTTTGATTGATTGATTGAGTGAGTGGAATAGTTCCATGTGGTGGATGATGCCCATGTGGGTACTTACTGAACACATCAAACATGTTAGAGTTGAGTGGAAGGAACATGGCGTAGAGGATAAGCATGATGAAGAAGGCAAGGAATGAGAGCAGGATTGATCCGATGCTAAAGATTGTCCAGGACTTGGTCTCGAGGGCAATCTTGAAGTTTACGACAAGGATGGCGATGGTGGAGATGAGAGTGCCGTACGACCAGATGCCTGAGGTCATGCCGCCTGGTCCCATGATCTCATTGGCAAACAACAGACGCACGCCAAAGTAGATGGTAAGCGAGTGCCAAAGAGCTGCGATGTTCCAGACGAGGAACGTCTTCTTGGTCAGCACGTTGGAGTGCTGCAACTGGCGATAGAGATGCGGGTTCTCCATGATGGACGCCTCGTCAATGTCCTTCTCCATCAGGCCGTAGACAAATGGTGGCACCGATGTGAACAGGATGTTGAAGAATGTGATGATCCACGAGTCGAACAGAGTCTGGCCCGAGAACAGGTCGGAGAACGAGAACCAGAACAGGCAGAGCGTGAAGCACATGTTCTTGTAGAATGAGTACTGGAGCAGACCCGACACACGGATGTATGAGTAACGGCCATGGACACAGAGTAGACGTTTGAGATGCGAGAATTGATGGATGGCATAGTCGGACGCGCGAGCAGCCTGTGTACCCTCCATACCAAAGATACCGACACCGACGTGCGCCTCTTGGATCATCGACACATCGTTGGCACCATCACCAATGGCCAGCGACACCTTGCGCTCAGCCTGCTTGACGACACGTACCACCAGAGCCTTCTGGAGCGGGGTCACACGGCAACAGATCACTGACTTGCATGCACGACCCAGTCGCAGGAACTTGTCGCGGTGGTCGTGCAAGGCAAAGGCCAGAGTGTGTCCATCGATAACCATGCCATAGTCTGTGGAGAGCTGGGGAATCACGAGCTCGGGGGCCAGCACACCGGACGAAGCAGCGGTAATAACACCCGTGTCTTCCTCAACCTCGGGTGGGAGCAGCGCAATGTAACGGTCAAGGATCTGGCCACACTCCTCAGATGTCTCAGTGTTGATGAAGATCAGCTCCATTGCTGGGTCGAACAACTTGCAGGAGTAACCAATGTTGACGGCGGTCTCTTGCTTGTCGCCTGTTAGAACCCAGATGTGCAGGCCGGCCTCGAGCAGGTAGTTGATGGTCTCGGGAACGTGGTGCTGTAGCTTGTCCTCAATGGCCGTCGTGCCAACCAGGGTCATGTCCTTCTCGATCAGCTCGCACACCGACTCGACACGCTCTTCACGGTTGTCAATGGCTGTGTTGGCCTGAAGGAAGGACTCGCGCCACTCGTTGAACTCCATCTCGGTCAGCTCGCGCTCTGCCAGCATCAACGTACGGAATCCCTCACGTGAGAAAGTCCTCAGGTAGTCCATGGTCTCGTCACGGTGGTTGTTGCGGCTGTCGCGGGTGTTTAGTCTGCACGAGATGGCCATGTCGGCACCCTTGCATAGCAACTTGATGGTGCCCTCGGGTGTGCGCACGATCACCGACATACGACGACGGGACGATGAGAACTCGAGCGTGGCCAAAAGGGCGTAGCGAGTCTCCTGTCCGTTCTCCTTGACGATCATCTCATCGGTCTTTCTTGAGAGGAACACGTGGCCGTTGGCCTTGGCCGTGTGGACAAGGGCCAGCTCATCTGGGGACTGGGCCTGGTAGATGATCTCGCCTGTGTTCTCGTCAATCTCGGGGATGACTGTGTGGCAAAGTGCGATGATGCGCAGGAATGACTGCACACGTGCGGCCTTGGCGCCACCTGTGCCACGCATGTCCATGGCGCCAAACAGGCCGCCTGGTGTCTCCTTCTCGTCGTAGATATCATGTCCGATCGAGCACTTGCAGAAGTTCATAACGTTCTCTGTGAGCGTACCAGTCTTGTCCGAGAAGATGTGTTCGATGCGACCCAGGTCCTCATTGAGGTTGGACGTCTTGGCCTTGCAGTGGCTCTCTGTGATGTCCTTGCGGTCGACCTTGGCGCGCATGTGATGGTCCCACTCCATGAACTTGGCCTGGCCCATCTTGACGACCTCGAGCGTGACCCACAGCGAGATGGGGATCATCGTGTTGAACAGAATGAAGTAGGTGAAGAAGTTACGGACACCATATGTGGCGACGGGCAGCGGGTTCTCGCCAAGGTAGGGCAGCAGCAGACCGACGGTCTCCTCGTAGAAGCTGCTGGCCACTGAACAGATCAGACAGATACAGATCTGGAAGATGAACACGTAGAGGATCAGTCTGTTCATGAACTTCTCGACTGTCGAGAACTTGGAGGGAGGCGGCTGCTGGTTCAGGTAGAGCTTGGTGTCGACTCCTGTGTACACGATGATGCCAAACACGTGCTTGGTGTTACGCAGCTGCGAGCCACGCTGCAGGAACATAGTGTGGTTGAGCGAGTGCACAACGCCCTCGCTTGGTTGCAGCACCAGACGGCCATTGAAACGGTACAGTCGCTCGTTGGGCGTCTCGTAGACGATGCTGCCGCGAATCGAGGAGATCTGCTCGAGCGTCTGGTGTGTGTGCGTGTCGGGGATCGACTTCCTCACCTTGAGGTTGGTCTCACCGTCCAAGTTGGATGTCTCCACATAGCAGATGCCCTCGTCATTCGTTGCACTGAGCAATACGAGATCGGCGGGGAATCGTTGGCCGTTCGAGATCTTGACGATGTCTCCCACCCTCAAGTCTTGACTGTACACTGGTACCAAGTCACCATCCTTTACGATATTATATACCTCTCTATTACTCTTCTTGTCTGATTGGTACCTTGACTGAGAATTATTGAATGAATGAATGATAATGAGTGAATTGGTTCGGAAGTTGGATGTGTTTCCGTGTGTTTCGCACGGAAACACTTAGTGTGGCGCGTGCGGAAACACGGAAAGATGTGGCAACACCAATATTCAACTTACATAATCTTCCAAGGCTTCTTTGATGGCGGTAATTAATAGTACAAATGCAAGTGGTAGGATACTTGTTAGGGGCAGGAGTGGAGATACTTGTGGCACCAGTTGGATGACAAGAACACAAAGGAAATAAAAGTTGGAGAGTCTTCTGAACTGCTCAAACAGGTTCTTGGGGATGAATGTGATCAGTGTATACTTGGTCGTCCTGATATAATTATTTGGGAACTTGCGGCCCTGTGTAAAGGTCGCTCGAGCATCATTGATGAACAATGTATAGCAATTGCTAGGCTGTTCCATGTTTGATTGAGTGAGGGTAGGTTGTGTGAGTGGAAGGACCTGGAATTGAATGGAATTGAATGGAATGGATGTCTTACATCTTGGTTATGTGATTTGGACATGAACTTCATGGTAGGCAGACTTGATAATTGATCAGACTATGGTCCTAAGCGCATAGTCTATAAACTAACTCGACTGTCCTTGGATCCTGATTAGCTCACTGATTGATTGAAGAATGATTGAATGATGGATGGATGGATGAATGTATGAATTGAATCTTAATGATTCAGTGGGGATGATGATTATGATTTAATGTCCTGATTGATTGATTGATTGATTGATTGATGGTATGTCTGAGTGGGTGATGGAGGTGGAGGGGGAGTGGGAGAGTCCGCATGCATGCAGTGTCACTTGGATGGCAGGATGGACAGATGGGACTGGTGGTGATGGTGTCTGGCGACAGACAAGCTAGAGAGTCAAGTCTGACTGACTAATGATTTCCAGGTGTGATTTTAAGTAGTAGAGGTGGATGGATTATGTTGATGATGTATGGTTACAAAATGTTAGATATAGAGATTGGCGAGAGGGTGCCCTTGTGTTGGATGGATGGATTGATGGATGGTCGTGATGATCAATATCTGTGTGATAGAGTGATTGAGTTAATTGATTGATTGAATGAGTGTGACCCGAGTATGTAGTACTAATATTGCCACATGCAGTATGTGACTTGGATAAGTATATTGATATGATGAATGATGCTTGGTCAGCAGACAGTAGGACAAAGGGTGGGTGAGTGGATGGATGGGTTAGTTATATATATTTATATATTATATTATTATACATGTGTATTGCTGAAGTAGAGGATATATAAGTAGTTGATGATGACAGGTGTAAGTGTGTGTGAGTGAGTGACACGCCAACTCACCTCAGTCTCCTCCTCCTCCTTTAAAGCAATAACGACAACTTAGTTACGATTGTAGTCCAGCCGGATGCATATTGATTGATTGATTAGTGTGTGAGAGTGAGTGTGTCCATCCATTCATTCATTTAGACATTAGAAGTGGATGATGAGCTAAACAACCATCATCCATTCATTCAATCAATCATCCAAGTGATCATGATCATGATCAGAAGCCAGCCAACATCATCCATCCAGCATATCCATCTGAAACGTTTGACCAACACTATTATCACATAATAGAGGTTGGTAGGGTGTTGGAGGTCGAAGTTGATCAAGTTGATCAGCTGATGTATTAGTTAGTGTGTATAAATGTGTGTGATTGTGTTATTCTCTGATCAAACAGTGTGTGATCGATCACGTTGTGGGTGTGATCATCCAAGTGTGTGTCAAATTATGTGTAGAGACATGTGATACAATTGAATGAATATCTCAAAGCATCTTATCTTTATGTGATATGATATGATTATATAATGTGATGTGTCCACCAACATGTCTCTGCCATATTCTCTCCCATCACTCACCAGTCGTGCACCAAGCCATTACAATCTGCTTGATCCATCTATTCATTCTATTAACACTCTTTAAACGATTGATTGATTGATTGACATTAGTTGACACTTATCAATCCATCGATATCCATTGGATACATCTGATGTGTGTCCACGCAAGATGACCAGATCATGTGACACATGATCGACCCGACACCTAACCCAACCCGAGTTTGAATGATTGATTGATTGATGAGTATACATGTATAACTGGACAAGACAACTGGACAAGGACTAGAGACAACTGGGGAATTGATTGATTGGGTATATAGAGGATGGTTGTTGGCTACATTTATTAAGATCTGTGGACCAGCAGGGCTAATTTAAGCCTTGACGATCTTTTGGGCCTTGGACTTGTAGAGCTTGAGGAGAGCAGTCTTGCGGTAGTGAGCAACAGTCTTCTGCTTGCGGGTGGCCTCGAGCTTGGCAACGACGTCTCTGTACTTCCAGCCACACTGGGAGGCCAGTTGACCGAGGACGGTGACCTTGCGGGCTGGGTTCATCTTGACGATGTGGAGGGCCTCTGGCACAACCATCTTCTTGAGTCTGTCGTATGGGGCGGGGCATCCCTCGAACATCTTCATTCTGTGGAGAGCGAGCATTCCGCGTGGGGTTCTGTGTGGAAGCATACCACGGACGGCACGCCAGAAGATCTTGGATGGCGAACGGTTGTGACGGTGGCCACGGGCGTGGTTGGTGTTGGCAGTGAGGTTCATGAATGAAGACCACTTCAACTTGTTACGGTACACTATATTGATTGGTTGCGTTCATTCGTTAGCAACTTGTGTCGTGTGTTGCATCATGATCCTGTGCCTGTTGTCGGTGTTTCTGGATGATGATGATGCTGTGTAGTTGTGTGTACTTACATGGACCGGAAACAATGAGCTCCTCACAACGGACAACGACGACCTTCTGTCCGCACAAGAGCTCCTTGGCAACCTTGGAAGCAAGACGACCCAAAAGGTGTCCCTTAGCATCAACAATAACAGTCTGTTGGTTTGGTTGGTATGATGAATTAGAATATGTTTCAAGAATGATGATACTGGGTCACATCGCCACATTCAATCGCTCAACATTTCGCACAGTCAATTCGCTCATTCATTCATTGTTATATCGCGAGTCTATGAGTATGTGTGTTTCAAGTCTTGATAAAATATTATGATGCGTCTGTTCTGAACGTCACTTCCACTCTCCTCGATCGAAATAATAACATTAACAATAATAATATTGTTATTATTATTCTGTAGTCAACGTCAATGTTGCGATCGCAATTATATCGAATGACTGACTGTCATGACTGACTGACTAACTGAACTGTTATGATCGCTATTGACTGAATGGTTGACTAATGTTGTTGTTGTTGATCGCTCCATGACATGACGATGATGGAATGTTATCTACCTTTGTGAACATTGTGGCCTGATTATCCTCTCTCTGATGATGATGAATGTCGAAAAAAAGTAATGCTTGTGAGTCTAGTTGTCTTCGACATTGCACGCATCACATCCAACATTGCGCTCACTCGGGTCTCCCTCCTTCAAAAAAACTCAACTTTAATTAAAATCAAATTGTTTAAAAAATGAAAAGAAATCACACGAGCGACTCTCTTTACACATATTAATTATGCCCGGGCTTTTATTATCACCCTAACTTTCAATTTATGGGTTTGAATCATTCAATTCAAAATGAATGTTTGAAGATCACTCATCTGTTTAATTAATTAAACGTACATATATATATATATATATATATAAATAGATATAGACAGAGATGAGAAGAAGAGATGCCTTGATGGTGTTGCTGTGTATGGTGGTTGTGTTGTTGAAGACATACACGAATAGGACACTCAGTCTGAGACCATCTCTGGTCATCCCCATTGATACCAATCACTACTCCAACTCTCACTATCCTCAGATCAATGAGATACTACCAAATCCAATTATAACAGACCTTGATGGTGATGGAAAGAATGGTAATATATCGATATTCAATGATTGATTGATTGATTGAGTGAGTGACACTGACGCACTCATTCATACTTCAAAGAGATGATATACGTCACCAATGACTTGAAACTTAGAATAGTGGACCCTGTTGTGGATGGTGAGCAGAGCGATACGCAGTCACAACAGACGAGTAGTACATTTAGAAAGATTGCAAAGAATGATATTAGACGTGAGGTTTCATTGGCGTCAAAGGTTGGTGTGTCATCAGGTCGCAGACCAGTGGCACTTCAGGTTGGATACACAACACCACTCGTACAGGGCTATAGACAGATGCCCACTCAGATGGTGGTCGTTGTCACTGAAGACTGGGGCATCCTGGCCTTTGATCATCTATTGCGACCTCTCTGGGAGAGCTATGTTGTTGGTGAGATACCAAAGAATAACTATCATTCGTATGTATCGCGATTTCACTCATTCATTTATACATTCACTTGCTCACTCACTCAATCATTCACAGTGAGGTGACCATCGCCATCGTACCAATGGGCGTTGAGAATGGTGATCAAGGAGTTGTCGTGATTGGAGGCCGCCTGGAACCAATTCCAAATGAGATGCATCGATCACCAGAGATACCAGCGATTGGACTGGACATAAACAAGGCGATGGCAAAGGAGAATACATTGGATGAGGGCGAGCCAGACGACGACGACGATCACACTCATGGCAACAAGGCCAATGATCATGGCGATGATGACGCTCACAAGGACGAGAGTCACTTCTCATACTTTGCACTCAATGCACTGGATGGCAAACTGCGATGGAAGCACACAGAGGAATCATTCATGCCTGACAACCCTCATGCACATGAGAAGAACGAGAAGCGACATAGTTACAGACAGCACCTGTTCTCATTGTTGGATCATGTGGGCGAGGTCAACTGGAAGGTGTACAAACAGTCGATGCTGGCATCCATGCCACACAGATGGTCGTCCAACTTTGACACCAAGTTTGACGTGCGGCACTTTGAAAAAGGCTCGTCCAGCGTCAAGCATGGCGCGGCCGATACTGAGCACGATGAGTGGAACACCGAGGTGGTGGGCGTGCATCCCTCACATCTGGACAACATTGTTGGCGCATCCATTCTCAGTCCACACGCAGAGGCGGACCATGTCGTCGAGCCCAATGTGATTGTGGCTCACACCAAGAATGGATTGGAAGCGATACAGATACACTCTGGCAGGACCGTGTGCAAGATGATCCTGGACAATACGGATCACTACCAGAACAGCGATCACTACATTGTCTACACCGACCTGAATGGTGACGGCATGGTCGACCAGGTGCACGCGATGGCCGGTGACTTCCCTGGGGCCTCACAGTTCTCGCGTAGTCGTAGACCAGAGATATGTCTGGGTATGGCGATGACCGGACTGCCACCACGCGACTACCTCTTCAATCGATCAATATGCAATCAAAATGGCGTAGACTTTGACTACTTCTTCTGGCGCAGTGTCCCTGGCGGTGCGAACGATGCCGGTGGCGCGCTCAACGGTATCCAAACAGTGGCGCCAGCGATTATCGCACATCCAGCCACACCCAACTCCAAAGAGATCGTGTTCCTGGTCAGCTCGGGCAAGATCACAAGCGTACGATTCAACGGCGCCCAGAACTGGGCGCGTGACACTGATGCGAGATGGAGCAAGCGTGGACAGCCATATCCACACCCTTCGATACAGGGATTCTCGATCGATGCGTATGGCGCCAAGACTCACATCTTGGCAGTTGCCGAGTCTTTGGTGATTCTCACGCAGCAGGGCGATGTGATGATCAGTGAGAAGCTAGGTGGCAAGCGATCAAGTAGTCCAATGTCAACAGAGCGTACAGACATGGCTGCGGTATCCGTCATACCAATGGGACCACCAGTGATTGGAGATTTGAACAATGATGGCTACAACGATATCATCGTGCCAACCGTGCACGGATACTATGTCTATCTGATGGAGCATGGACATCAGACTACCGTGCTCACCTACTTTAGTGTCTTGTTCACCTCGGCCTTCCTATT
Source organism: Acytostelium subglobosum LB1 (assembly GCF_000787575.1). Taxonomy (NCBI): domain Eukaryota; phylum Evosea; class Eumycetozoa; order Acytosteliales; family Acytosteliaceae; genus Acytostelium; species Acytostelium subglobosum. The sequence goes on along the minus strand of NW_012236513.1, from coordinate 409,275 downwards.
TATCGTGTTCAAGACAAGAGACACTGGTAGTAGCAGTACTTCATCATCATCACAAGGTACAGCAGTTGTTGGCAAGTTGTTTGGAAAGAGTTCTGGTGGTGGCAACACAATATCATCGCGTTTGAGTGGTCATTACAAGAAGGATCAGGATCGTTGACGTTGTATGTCAACCAATGATCATTTCATTCTTTCTATAAATCATTCAATCCACGTGATTAAAGAATATAATAATATTAATACCTGTATGTATGTGTGAGAATAGAAGTATCTGAATCTACAACAAGAATGTCGTATTTAGTAATTAATCGCGTGTGTCGACGAATGGACATTGTTCACTTACCTAATCGGCTGGAAATTTCCATTGATCTGTCGTTAGTGTGTGGGGCAGGCCTTGGTCTTGGGGCACACGCGTTCCCAATCTTTTTTGCAATTCATGCCCATACTCGGGTAGACATCGGCATTTGGGTCCAGGTGGGTGTGTGACCTGGCACCATTGTTTAGGGGGAGAGTCTGCTTCTCAAGGACCAGGACGGCCTCCAACCTATTATAAAAATGAATAAAAATTGTGATCAAAATTGCCCATCTGCGAAGATTTCAATTTCAATTTGGCGGTGCATCTGGACACAAACCTTCAACGGGAACCAGACTTCAACTTCTTTGTCTAACCATCTATCCATCTCAAACTATCTCCTCTTCTTGTTGATTGTTGTTGATGTTGGTAATAAATATATATATCTGACTTTAGTAAAATAGTTATCTATCTCTATTATTATTACTTATTACTTACACAGACGCAATGGAAGTATGTTGAATAAACATCCACACTCATTCATTCATTCATTCATTCATTCATTCACAGACAGACATAGACAGACAAAGTAGACGATTGAGTTGATGTGTCTCAAGGAGCTTGGTCGCTTATGGTGTAGATCGATCACTCTTTTGTAACAACACCACACCACATAATCTCATCAATCAAACCACTCAATCAATCAACCAATCACTCCCTCAATCACTGCCCATCACACACACCCCTTTGTGGGTGAAGGTTCAATCAATCAAATCAATCATAACAAAGATGTTTCATCATCATTGATCATTTACACTAACATCCTCTACTACAATTACAACTACAAAAGTTTAAAGAACAACAGGTTATTCAACCAATAGCGAGTGGAAAGAATAAGATGGAGTACCATCCAAGCAGAGATACAAATAAGAAGTTGCAGAGGAAGTTGTTTGAGAACTCCAATAGAGTCAGCATTTGGAAGCCAGTGGTGGACATCAAGGAGAACGACACATCGATCGTGCTGGTCTTTGAGCTGCCAGGCCTCAACAAGGAGAACGTCTCGATCGACGTCTCCAAGGACGCCTCCACACTGATCGTCAGCGGCGAGAAGAAATACCTGAAGAAAGATGAGTCGGAGAAGTGCCATCGCATCGAGTCTTCCTACGGCAAGTTCATCCGTTCGTACCGTCTGCCGCCCGGCACCGACCCAAGCAAGATCAAAGCGTCAATGAACGACGGCGTGCTGGAGATCACCATTTGTAAAGAGAAGTTGGAGAAAGTCAGCATTCCCATTGTATCAAAGCTTTAAATAATAATATAGATAAGAATATATAATATCCATAATCAATATTGATTGGTCATTTAATTGATTGATCGACCAATTCCAAATTGTTGTTTGATGAAGGGAATGACGTGTTTCCTTGCATTCTCGAATCAAAGTCGAAACTTCCAAGTTGACGAATGTCTTGTTCATTTTAATTTGAAGTCGAGTAGTTGATATATAATCTAGATATAGAGATTATATATTATATCATATATACACCATGGATAGAATACAACATAAGATATTGGTGTTGTCCGGTAAGGGAGGAGTCGGAAAGGTATGTCTCGAGAATAATAGATTGATTGAATCTGAGTGAGGCTAACTTGCGGACCTCGCTATCACCCGAACAAAAGAGTACGATTGCTACAAACTTGGCAATGTACCTAGCACATATTGGTAAGAGAGTTGGATTGCTTGATGTAGACTTGTGCGGCCCTTCTGTACCAAAGATGCTTGGATTGGACTCAAAAGAAGTACACAAGAGTTCAGCAGGTTGGATACCTGTGTACACGGACAGCACTCAGAAACTAGGTGTTATCTCTATACAGTTCCTACTAGGTGACAGAGACGCACCTGTTATATGGCGTGGACCAAAGAAGAACTGTATGTACAATATACTACATTCACAAAGGGCAAGACTGACACCTTCCATCATAGCAATGATAAAGCAGTTCATACAGGATGTTTGCTGGGGCGACTTGGACTACCTGATTGTAGACACACCACCAGGCACTTCAGACGAGCATATATCAGTGACTGAGGAGTTGTTAAAGTATAACCCAGATGGTGCGGTACTAGTCACTACACCACAAGGTGTATCAATCTCTGATGTGCGCAAGGAGATCAGCTTCTGTCAGAAGATAGGACTGCCCATCATTGGTATCGTGGAGAACATGAGTGGTTACGTATGTCCACATTGCTCAGTATGTATTGATAGGTAGGATACGCCGGCGACCTTCGAGACACTGACACTGACGCGGCAACAACTATAGGAATGTACAAATATATTTTCATCTGAAGGAGGCAGATTGCTGGCAGAGCAGTGCTCACTGCCATTCTTGGGCAAGCTGCCCATCGATCCACTGCTGACTACATGCTCTGAGAAGGGAATGAACTACTTTGTCGAGTATCCAAACTCGTCCACACTGGTCGCACTCAAACAGTTGGCAGAAGGACTTGAATCACACGCCACATCCTCAACTACGACATCAACGACGACAACACAACCAGCGATTGCGACATCTGATTGATATTTGGACTAAACAAACATTCACATACTCGTTCATTCATTCATTCTTTCATTCAATGACATGTCAATAGTCAAGGTCATCCAACATGTCGTCTTGATCATCATCTGATACTGATCGTGTCGTTGTGGACACTGCTCGCTTCTTGCCCATCACTGGGATGAACTCTACTTCCTCCTCTTCCAGCTCCTCTTCACTGTTTTTGGATGTCGTTGGCTTGGACTTCTTCAATCGCTTATGACTCTGTTGCTGCTTCTCCTCGAGGACAGCGTCACTACCACCATCATCGTCGTCGAATGGTGATGTGTTTGAATCGATCGCCACGAATGATATATCATCGTCATGCTCTGCACTCTTGTTCTTCTTTTCCTTTGACTTGAAGATGAATGACACATTGTTGAACTTGGCCATATCGAATACCTTGCCCTTTAGTTGACGATGGTTAGTTCTTTGTCCGCGAGGCGTTGACATTCATTACTTACTAGAGCATTATTGGAGACACTATCATAATGATGCCACTTTGCCTGATGATCTAGCTTCATCAATGCCTCTCGCTTGTCCTTGGGGCTGAGGTTGTTGGTGACACTCTTTGTCTGTGTGCCACACTTGCAAGCGAGCAGGTCGTGTGTCTCGCAGCCAGTTGTGAAGTCGTTCAATGTGAACAGGTCTTTGAGCTCCTCGTCCGTGAATGTCATCTTATCATGGTGACTATGATCGACCACTCTGTTTGAGAGTGACTCCTTGACCAACTGTCGCTGATAGATCTTCTCTTCGATGGTGCCAGTGCTCATCAATCGATAGATTGATACTGGACGAGTTTGGCCGTCACGCCACACCCTCTCCATTGCCTGGATATCAATGGCCGGGTTCCAATCAGGATCGAACAACACAATATGATTTGCACCAATCAGGTTTAGTCCAACACCACCTGCTTTGGCTGACAATAGGAATACGATATCTGAGGTGGATAGTGAGTGAGCGAGTAATGAAGCGAGTCAGGGTGAGGTGGGAGAGACTTACGAGTCTTGTTTGTTGGGTCGTTGAATCGGTCGACCCTGTCCTGGCGCTCGGTTGGCTTGACCTGCCCATCAATCCTGTATGATTGGATGGACATTTGCTGGAGCAGCACTTCAAACAGGTCCAGAGTCTGTGTGAAGTTGGACACAAGCACTACCTTCTCGCCAATCTTTTGGAGACACTGTAGCAACTGCTCAATAAACAACATTTTGCCAGAGTGTCCACTGATGCATGTCTTGTCCGTGTAGTCTTTGGGAAGGAATTGTTTGTACTCATCATATACCAATGCAGGACTGTTGCATATCTTCTTCAAAGAGGTGATCGTTGATAATGTTGGCGCACTTGTGGTGGAGGATGCACCATTGGCATCCAATATACACTTGTACACCTTTGTTTGAAGATCGGACAACTTGCAGAATACAATATGGATGCTCTTCAAAGGAAGGTACTCTTCCATCACATTTGACTTCCTTCTCAAGATGAATGATGATGATATCTTGGCCAACTATAGATGTATATGTCAGTTAGAAGTGATGTTGATGATTGATTGAGCGATAATGACATACCTCGACAGCCTTGGCCAATCCTTCGATGGAAGACTCTTCTCTGCCTTTGATGATTGGGTTGGCAAACTCCTTCTTGAACTGTGCAGCACTGCCAAGTACACCTGGATTGCAAAAGTCGACCAAGGTGTGGAACTCCATCAGGTCGTTCTGTATTGGCGTGCCAGAGAGGATGATCCTGGCCTTGGACTTGATGCTGGCAATGGCCTGGGTTGTCTGAGACTCCATGTTCTTCAGGCGATGTCCCTCGTCACATACCAACAGACCACAACTCATCGTCTCGAGAATGGATGCAAACAGACGGCACTGATCGTAGCTGATGATTAACACTGGATGCACTGTGGAGGTGTTGAATTCCTCGAGCATCTCTCTTGTCTTTTTCGTCGCAGAGTCGTTGAGTGTGAAGGGCTTGATGCGCTCGCTGCCCAGCCACCGCTTGATCTCCTTCTTCCAATTGCCAATCAAGCCAGCAGGTGTGACGATGATCACCTTTCGAATATATGGTTGTCCTGAAGGGCTCTGTTTCAAAAGTGTGTACAGTGTAGTGATGGTCATCAATGTCTTTCCAAGTCCCATTTGATCGGCTAGGATGCAGCCATTGCCATGTTGATGTCTAACACCAGTAACGCATTCGTAGAGAAATTGTACACCTCTGCGCTGATGTGGACGCAGATGTGTGGACAGGAGTGGATCAACGACGACATGAATGACTGGTGTTCCATTTGAATCGACTCCAGACGCTGGAGGTGTGAACATTACAAGAGCATTGGGCGGGCATTTGGATCGTGTCGTGCGGTCAGAGTCTTTGGCGCGACCTCCTCAGCCGTGGCATTGGTGTGCTTCTTGAACTCCTTGACTTTGAATGATGATGAGGTAGTGGTTGTGCTGGTTGTTGTTGGTTCGCTTGAGGCGGGTAGTGTATCACCAATGAGCTGTTGATATTGCTTCGATGTGATTGGTTCGACCACCTCAATCTCTTTGGAGGAGAGTGTGGCTTTGAAGCCCTCCTTGATGTCTTCTCCAGAGCCAAGTGATGATGACCTTCCAATGCTCTTCTTTGTTTCGCAATCATAGAGAATTGACATCTTCTTTAATGATGAGAATGATAAGACGCCATCCATATATGTCTTGTGTTTCTTGGAGGATACAGCACACCACATAACCTTGAAGTATACTTCGTCATCGACTATATCATCTTTATCATTGCTTGATGTTGTCTCTTTTTCCTTCTCCTTCTCTTTATCCTTTTTTGAAACTGTTGTTGTAGTCTTTGTTGTTGATGTTGATGGCTTTACTGTTGCCGCTACCTTTGACTTGGGCAAAGTTGACGCGGCGGCAACTGCTGGAGATGCTTGTTTGTCTGGGGCCTCAATACCAATGAGTTGTTGATACTCTTTAAGAGTGATTGATTCAACAATCTCAATGTCTTTGGATGAGAGTGTAGACTTGAAGCCATCTTTTATGTCGCCGGGTGCCAGAGTAGTTGTCTTTCCAATTGGTTTCTTTGTCTCGCAGTCATAGAGAGTGCTCAGTTTCTTTGCTGGTGACACTGTCAATACACCATCCATGTATGTCTTATGTTTCTTTGATGAAGCATTACACCACATCACTCTATAATAGAGTTCAATGTCTTCGTCGCCTCCCTTTGATATCGACGATGTAGTCTTTTGGTCATTGTATACTGGTGCACTCGTTACCTTGAGTGCTGAATCATCACGTTTCTTTGTTGTTAAAGGTGCAGCCTTTGTTGTAGTTGTAGGTGCCAATGACTTTGACTTTGTCGTTGTTGTAGTTGTTGATGCATTGTCGGTCGTGGTTGATGGTGATTTATAAGGTGATACAAACTTCTTCATTGATTGTGGTGTCGCCTTGTCGTCGAGTCGTCGTATGGTAATGTGTTGTTCAAGTTCGCAAGAATGAATGAAAGTTCAACTTGAACAACATGATATTAGTCGTCCAAAAGATGTGAACTGAATGTATTATTCTGAGAAGTGAGTTTTGATTGAATAACTGGGGTACAAGTATTCTAATAATCGATCGAGAGATGAATTGGACTGAATTACCAGATTTGAGTGTGAAAGTGGGACTTGAATGCAGGTGGGCTTGCTTTGCCCTGGACAGGTTGGACCTACAAAGTGTTGTTGTTTGAAAAGGACAGGTTTGACTCCTAAAGTTGTAATCATCATCATCATCACTCTACTCTACTCTATTAACTCTAACTAACCAACCACATCTTATTATTATTATATTTTATTGTTGTTGTGAGCCTTTAGACTTTACACGAATAGTTTGTTGGTTGTTGTATTATTATTATTATCATTAATTATTTACTTGTATATATTTAAGTTACATTAAAGTAAACAATAACAATAGAACGAGTTGAGTTGAACAAACAACAACAACAACACAATCAACAACAACAACAACAATAACACACCAAACACACAATCATCGAGTGATATGTGAGAGCACATTGTTGATACAGTCGTGTGTGGATAACCATCAATCAATCAATCAATCAATAAGTCACAATATAACTTCAACTTATCATTCATCCCATCACTTCTTTCATCTTATCAAACCTATCATCTCATCATCCCATCAACTCATCATCCCTATCATCATCCTCACAACAAACTTTAATGTTGTGTTGTCGGAGAATAGAGGAGAGAGTAAGAGTGATTGACACACGCACCAAGTCAATCGGGTTGGCAAACTCCAACTCTATAGAACAAACAAGTGATAGATAGAGATAGATAGATTGATAGATAGATAGATTGATAGATAGTTAATAATTACATATACTACGAGAAAAGATAAAGAAAGATAACATAAAGATATGGGCTGTGGACCATCACTATCTAGGAGTAGGAAACAGGATACAGCTGCGCCAAAGCAGACAAAGCATGCGCAGCAGCAGCAACAGCAGCAACATGGCGAGACCGAGGGCAACTTCAAGCTGGTGCACAGTACCAACTTGTCGAATAGTAACAAGAGCAATCTGGTCGCAGAGTCTCACAACAATCTGGGCGCAGCAGCGGTGCCGCCGCCGCACAACCATGACAACCACACAACCACGACCACCACCACAACGACGGGCGGAAGCTCAGGCAACTTGGCCTCCAACATTGTATCGAGCACCGGAGGCAACAACAGCAACCTGAACATCACGCCAACGACCTCGTTGCTGCAGGCCAACAAGGATGGCTCGGTGCTGGCGATGGCTGGCAGCGACACACACACAGACCACAAACGCACGTCGATCAGTGTCAACAGCGGAACGCCAACAGGCAGTGGCCTACTGAGGTTGAGTCAGGGAGGCCAGCCCAGACAGTCCCTGAGTGGTAGCTTCGGGGCCATGGACGCAGGGGCCAAGGCCGCCCTGAAGACCTCCAACAACTCTGGGTCAAAGTTGCAGCCACAGACTCAGCAGTCTCTGCCGCAGCAGCAACAACAACAGAGTATTGTACCCAATGGCAAGGGTAATGCACAAGCATCGAGTGCCTATGACAATGTAACAAATAGCAACAACATCAATAACAAACCTGTAGAAATCAAACCAACAACAACACCATCATCACCAATCACAACACAACCAATCAACAACCCAGCGCAGCAACAACAACAGGCTGGTCCACCCACCAGTGCTGTTGCCAACAATGCAGCTTTCCCAGGCGCCGGATCAGTTCTAAAGAATGGAATATGGTACGCCGAGTCAGAGCTTGCCGAGGAGAACTTTGTCTGGGCGCCCAAGTACTGGACGGTGGATCGCATTGGCAAATGGGTCGATGACATCGAGTTCACCGAGAGTCAGACCACAGCCACCGGCGCAGTCAGTCCATCAACATCATCAACATCTATTAACAATACCGTATCATCATCATCAACGCAGACTCAACTACAACAACAACATAGTACAAATACAACATCAACAAAGCCAACATCAAGTACACACTTTATAGATAAAGATTAAAGACCATTACCATGGCCATGAAGTAATGGACATGGTGGATCGATCAAACAAACAATCAATCAATCATTCCACTCCTTTGACCAGGTTGTTGACTTGACCCTTGTGGACCCTTTTTTTGTAACTCATCTCCCAACTTTGAGCGCGTGTGACTTTGAAGAGTGGATGGATGGGGTTCTTCTTCAAAGTGTGTGTGAGGTTGTGAAGGATTGTAGAGTGTGATGCTCAATCATTCATTCATCAATCATCATAATAAATAATACATGTGATATATATGTTGTATATGTAGCAAGCAGTAACAGGTATCATTCAATCAATCAATCAATCAAACAAACAAGACGACGTTGCAAGTTCAATATCATTCAATATCAAACAAGCACAGACATTTCAATTCAAAGTTCATTCAATCAATCAATCATTCAAAGAATAAGACAAGATAAGAAAAGATGGGAGCGTCAATGTCAATGTTTGCAAAGCTGTGGAACAAGATGTTCAATAATGCAGAGTACAAGGTGATTATTATCGGATTGAACGCAGCGGGAAAGACGACGACGCTCTATAAGCTACTGTTGGACGAGGTGGTGTCGACGACGCCCACCGTAGGCAGCAACCTCGAGGAGTTTGTATATAGGAACATTAGGCTGCTGATGTGGGATCTGGGCGGGCAAGACCTGTTGCGAAGCACGTGGAACCAGTACTACATGAACACCCAGGCTGTAATATTAGTGATCGACAGTACCGACAGGGTGCGTGTGCCTCTCATCAAAGAAGAACTATTTAAAATGCTCTCTCATGAGGTATGTCTCGTCTTCATCATCATCTACTCTACTCCACTCTCACGAGACCATGACTAACCATGCCCGTCGACGTGACCATCTCTTTTGAACAGAACTTGAAGAAGTCGATTATATTGTTGTTCGCGAACAAGCAGGACTTGAAAGGAGCCATGTCGGCAACAGAGTTGACAAACTTATTGTCTTTGCACACGATAAAGGATCACGCTTGGCATATTCAGGTATGTTATGATGGACACTCACTCTATCAATCAATCAATCAATCAATCAACTAACTAACATCAATCAATCAATCATATTAGGCATGTTGTGCATTGACAGGTGATGGACTGGAGCAAGGAATGGATTGGCTCGTGTCCAACATCAACAAGGGATAAATAAAGACGAGTACGACACTTCTGGATAACAAAGCTATAACTACAACTACAAACATACAATGTTTATTTATACAACGACGTTGGGTTCGACCTTATCATAGAGATCACCATCAAACATATATCTCTGGAGATAGGGACGAACAACCGTGCGGAAGTCCTGGCTGGTTTGGTTGTGTGGCGAATCCTCTTTGGTGAGATGGGGCACGATCACGATGTGTTGACACTTGCCAATGTGATGCGTGTTCTTGCCCCATGGATTGATCACCGTGTCCTCCATCTTGACAAAGTTCAGCACCTGGATTCCAGTGTCCACATAGTCATCGGGCGAGATGAAGTAGGCTGGACACATGGCAATGATGCGCAGACGACTGAGCAGGTCGACTCGACCAGCCTGTATAATCAAACGGATGGCGGCGTTTGTGTGTGCCGCGCCCTCGGATACGCCAACCTGCAGGAAGTGCTTACCCGGGTTGGCGTCCAAATAGTCGATCCATTGCTGTGCCACTAGGTAGGAGGTCTTGGTGTAGCTGCCTCCATTGACGGCGGCCATGCGCAACACATCCTGGACGAAGCCGCCAAAGTCGTCGGTGGCGGACTTCTGATGAGTGGAGTGATATACGCAATGCACATTGTTTCCGTCGGCCAGACTGTCGGACAGCCATAGCATGTCCCATCCAGCATGTTCCAGATTGCTGATACCCATGCCATTGACCAATCCAATGTAGCCAGTGATGGGATCTTGTCCTTGGCGCTCGCCTCGCGATAAGTATTGTGAACCCAGTCCACCTTCGCCAAACTTGAATGATAGACACTTGAGTGGGAACAGACCAGCGATGCCTAGATGGCCCAGTCGATGCATGGCGTTTGCCAGACGATGTGTGTCTGTGAAGACGTTGTCCTGGCCCCAATGAGCGCCTGTGATTGAGGGGTCGGTCATCTTGCCCAACTCCCATACCTTGTAATATACTTCATTCTTCTGCTTTGGTGTCAATGTTTCGAACAATCCTTTGAGTGCTTCATTGTTGATGTATTGCTTGTCGACCTGTGTCACAGCCAAGTACAAAGTAGACTGTTTATCACATCTTTTTGCGACGTGATGCACTGAGCTTGAGAATGTATCCTTTATTCTTTCAAACACTTGGACCATATGTTATTATATCTTTATCTATATCTATCTGTTTCATCCTACATTGAATGGTCATTCATTCATTCATTCATTGGTTGAGTGAGTGAGTGACTCATAATGATAAAGTGGTTGACTACCCAATTTGGAAGTAATACCGAACCATCACTTAATTTATGGGACAGTCTTTGAAAGTAAAGTGGTTCGCTCCCTCATCCATTCAACCAATCATTCAATCCAAAAGGATATATATATATATGTACAGATACAATGAGTGAACAAGATAGTAATAGTAGTTTAAGAAGTATAGTGATCAATCACTTGGATAAGAAGCATCAGGTTGATATTGATCTGACTTCAACTATTGAGGACTTGAGAGCTGTTATCTATTCATTGACATTGGTACCGCCACAGAATCAGAAGATCCTAGGACTTGTAAAGGGATCAATACTCAAAGATGACGCCGTACTGAGGGACATGGATATTAAGAATGTATGTGTCATTCATTAGCCAGGACTTGGACTTGGATATTGAGGTCACAATGGCTAACACATCATACAGGGCCAGAAGGTCATTGTGATGGGCAAGGCAGAGGATGCTGAACCGACACCTCAAGTGCCACCCGCTACCTCAACCTCAACCTCCACCTCAATACAACAAGTAGCAACTCCAGCTGCTCAAGCTCAAGTGCCCGCCACAGTCATAGCTCAACCTCAATCACATGTACTACAACCTGCTCAGTTCATTGAGTTTGGAGTATGGATGTCTGAATGCTCAAGGATATATGTTGGTAGAGAGGCCATTGCCCAGCCTGCGTTCAGGGATGTACTCACTGGAAACACAATATGTTATGCTTGTTCAACAACATGCTTTGCTGGAGGAATCGTTCCAGCACCACAACAATCTCCATTCTATTGCCGTTGCTGTGAGATACCCGATCGATGTCTGTTCAAGGAGCGTGCAGATTCAATTACCAACCTCGCCACTCAGTCCAAAGACTCCATGCTAAAAGATCTGTCCATTCAGCTACTACAACAACAACGCCAGCATATGGCAGCATCACTATCCGTTAGTCCTCAGCAGCAACAACAGCAACAACGTGTCAAGGATATACTGGGGAGTAACTATCGCTCTATTATGAACTATGAGCATGTACCACTACAACAAAAGGCAATGGCATTGGTGCCCAAGACCATCCTATTCAACCGCAAGGGTGAGCCCATCGAGAAGGGCGAGGACCAGATCCGCGAGTTGCTCAGCTGGTTCAAGGCCACTTTCTTCAAATGGGTCGATTGTCCACCTTGTGATCATTGTAATGTAAGTGTGGAAAAGTCATGTGCCATGACTTGTTTGATTGACTGACTGACTTACTACTTGATCAAGAGTCCAACCAGCCTTGTTGGCACATCTCAACCATCGAATGAAGAACAACTTTACAAGGCTGGACGCACTGAGCTCTACAAGTGTCCAAGCCAGCACAACACAAGATTCCCTCGATTCAACGATCCAGGCAAGTTACTCGAGACCAGACGTGGAAGATGTGGAGAATGGGCCAATGTATGTTTGATTGAATGATTGATCGATTGAATGAATGACGCACTCACTTAACATCTTACTGGATGTCTAGACATTCACATTGTTCTGTCGAGCACTTGGATACAGATCGCGATACATCTTGGACTTGACTGATCATGTGTGGACAGAGGTGTGGAGCGACAAGGATAAGAGATGGATACATTGTGATAGTTGTGAACCAGTGTACGATAGGCCACTGACGTACGAGTCGGGCTGGGGCAAGAAGTTGACCTATGTGTTCGCATTCGAGGTGGACGGTGTGTTTGATGTCACGAGACGTTACACCACCAAGATGAATGAGTTGATGACACGAAGGACAATGGTGGACGAGTCATGGCTACAACAATTCATACAGGAGCTCAATCAAAAGATGCGTGCCCCATTCACTCAAGAGCGAAGGAGTCATTTGGAGCTTCGCGAGCAGGCTGAGTTGATGGAGTTGGCTCAGAGTCAGAACAGGAGCACTGCGGGCAGCGACCTAATGCCTCGCCAGTCTGGATCAACCGAGTGGCGATCCGAACGTGGAGAGATGGGACAAGGCCTAACCGGTCTGTCCATGTCCGCGCCTGGCAGGCCACTCCATGTCCAAACAACCGTTGAAAAGGGAGCACCACCTGCCGTCGGCACATTGATTTACAAGTTTGAACAGGGCCAGGTAGTGCAGTCAAGACTGCGCCTACTCGGAAGCTGCAAGGCACTGACGGACAGGATCGAACTGACCCCAAAGATGAATGATCAGTTGGGTGCATTCTGGCTGCGCGAGAAACAGAACATCGCAAATGGATTCGTGTGCAGGATACGCTTTGTCATTGGCACGTCTGGCGCCGATGGCATGGCCTTCGTCGTTCAGAACCACAGCGAGGACATCATGGGCAAGTCTGGCTGCGGCCTCGGCTACGATGGCATTGAGAACTCACTTGCCGTCGAGTTTGACACATACTCCTCAGTAGACCAATGCAACGATCCCAATGGCAACCACATCTCCATTCATTGCAATGGCGAGAAGAAGAACTCCAGTCATCATCGCTACTCGCTGGCACATTGCACACCCGTTGGCAACATCTCGATGAGTGATGGCAAGGTGCACCACGTGGTCATCGTCTACAATGGCACGGCCAAGACCATGTCAGTCTGGTACGACACGTACTTTGTGCTGACTAATGTGTCTGTGGACCTCACCCAACTCCTTGACCTACCCGGTGGCCAGGCATGGATTGGCATGACTGCTGCCACTGGTGGCCTATGTCAGAGTCATCATATACTTGGCTTCGAGTTTGGGTCATTGGACCAAATGAATGAGTGAGATGGATAATAAACTATGATCCCAGTAGGTAGACTTAGAGAATGATTATATGTCTGAGGTGCCATTCAATGATGAGAAAATGGATTCCTATGCTTCATACAGGTAGTGTCAATTACAATCAATCAATCAATCAAGCAATCAATAAATATAAATATACATACATATTTTCTTTACTTTTATTATTATTATTATCCAGTTATTTTCCACTTTGAGAAGGTTCAAATGAACAAACAAACACCCATTCTTTCATTACCCTCTCAATAATAATAATACGTAATTGTGATATTTGTATTTAATTATATACGATTGTTCGTTAGAGTTAGGTTGAGTCGTAGATAAAGTACACACAGATATATATAGCAGTGGCTTCTCCTATCAGCTTCAATTTAAAGAAAAGACCTCTAGGTATGTTTGATTGACGACGTCAACATCAAAGACAACGACAACGACAACGACAACAATGTGACTCACACATTTATGTACATAGATATGGCCTCAAAGAATGGTTGGGATGATGTCGATGATGAAGATATCAACAACGATAACAACAACAACAATAATAACAACAATAACAACAATAGTAATGGCCCACTAGAGGAAGATATACCAAAGGGAATGTGCACAGAGTGTACAGACCAACCTGCATCAATTCACTGTGAGCAGTGCGATGATGACCTCTGCGAGGTCTGTGGCTTGGTATGTTTGATTACATCTCAACTCTCGATGACGCTTCTAACATCAATCAATCAAACAAACTAGTCATTGCATCGAAAGGGAATGAGAAAGAGTCACACTTATATAGACCTTGCGACATCGTTACAGAAGAGCTTTGCCATTGCAGCTGGTCTGCTTAATCACAGGCCATCGGTAGCCTCTTCGTCCGCTGCCAGTGAACATATACATAGTAGGTACAACCATTATACGCATCATCATGTCGGTGTGACACGAATGAATGTCTTGGGCGCTGTCCAATTGTCACATGTTGTTGCGCCGTCACCAACTACTACACAACAACAACAACACCAGCATCATAATAATGGACAGGTCGTACAACTCCCAGACCATAGCGCCAACAGCAGTAGTAGTAGTAGTAGTAGTAGTAGCAATAGTAGTACGACGAATACTAATAATAATATAATATATAATCATAATCAAGGTGCGCCAATTGGTCTGGGAGTTGTAGAACTTGGATTGGGTCATCCTCCCGCAGTGCATCCATCAAGCGATCAACCTCAAGCATCAGACAGTACTATGAATGAAGACAACGACAGCAACAACAACAACAACAATCGCGACGAGAACAACAACAACAATAACAATGGCAATGGCAATGGCAATCATTCAAACTCAAAGATGATGATTATGTCACCTGGTGATGAGATGGATATTGAAGAACTAGAACATCATATTAGACTAGTGTGTAATAATAGCAAACAAGCTTCCAAGATACCATTCGCGGTGCGTGCCAAGTGTATCCCAGTGCGACTCAATGTCAAGGAGAGGAACTATCTGCGTCTGCTCGAGTCGGCGCTTCACGTATCAGAGTACACCGACCAAATCGATATCCGCATCAACTACAGTGCCAAGACCACCCGCATGAAGAAGCTCATCCATCAGATATGTGACATCCTTACAGGACTACTAGTCGCCAAGTAAGTCAAAGTCAACGAGGGATGCAGAGATAACATACACTCGCGGACTAACTAACACCAATCAATCAATCAATCATAGTGACTTCAAGAGTGGACGAGAACTATTGAGCTCACATGAACTGAAGGAGAATGAGGAGTTCTTCCAGATGGTGTTTGAGATTGGCAGACGACACAAGATTATGAACCCATCAAAGATGAGATCAGAGTATGGAAAGATGATTCATTTGCTACAGGATTCAAACAAGAGTGAGATTCGCTCAGCCATTGGAATGACATTGGTCACCGATCTGAAGACTGTGTACAAGACACTGGAGAGATGTGATGGTCTCGCACTGCTGGACGACCCTCTGCTCGACTTTGCCACAAGGGAGATCACACTATATGGCAAGACACGCGATGCCATCCATCATGAGACCACCCTAAAGGACAAGGCCATCAAGGCACTCTCCAACAAGTATAGATCAGAGACACTGTCCTCCGACACGATCCAACAGTGCATCTATTCGATCGGTGACAACAACTCGTTCCTGAGGGACAACCGCGACCCCGTCAGCAAGATGCTCAAATACCTCGACACCTACTTTGACCCAGAGAAGGAGGACTCGCACTTCTCGCTAAAGATTTCGTTTGGCCAGGAAGGCGCGCGCCTCAGCCACTCACACAGCAGACAGTGCATCTACGTCTACCAGTCGCTAGTTCTTTGGAAGAAGATCCTGAACGACATGTTCAAGCTCTGGTATCTGGCAGAGACGGATCTGCTGCGCGGCGCCGATTACCGTCTGTCCGAAACTGGACAGGGTCTGAACCGTATGCAGTATGCACCCAAGATCTCTGCCGAGATGGGCAGGATACTCCAGTCGGCACAGATCAAGGTTGGCTCTGGCTGGGTCGGCTCAACCGTCGTCCACATGGGCGATCACAACGTGCCCAATGCATTGACATTCATCGACAAGTACACTCAAGTGTCTCGCATCCTCAATCCCATCGTAACGACACTGGAATACATCGAGCGACAGCAAGAGCCACATCTATTGGACCTCATCAACAATCACTTCCATGGCAAGAGATTCTTGATGATGGTATGTATCATCGACAGCCATTGGACATGGGCTTTCCTTTGCTCCTCACTCACTCATTCACTAACTCATTCGTTCAATCAATCTAGTGTATTCTGACCGACTTCTTCAGGCATGGATTCGATGGAAGTGGCGCAGACAACAGCTTCGACGCAGGATCATGTATTGATGGCAGATTGACATCATGTTGGAACTGGTGCTCCAAGATCGAAAAGAAAGGCTATTATCCAATCTTCTTGCTCGCTGGCTTCAATGGATTCGATGGCAGTTTCAATTAAGTTGATTAAACTCATCGTCTTGTTATGCTAGTCTATTACACAACTCGAGTAGTCTAAGGTGTTACAGTGCAGGGTGCAAGATAGATGCAATGCAGTGAAGGGAGTTGCAGTGCGTACACACGTTGCTATTACATTGTTTAATGGTCTTGGCTTGGCAACACTATCTGTGTCTTGCCATCGTATGGCTTGACCAACAGCTCAGAGAATATAGAGAGTGATGGCACTCCTCTGATCTCAGCCTTCAACAGTGGCATCTTTGTCACGTGGAAGTCCATGTAGAGGTCGGCCATCTGGTCGAGATACTTCTGCTGCATCTTTCTTCTTGCTAGACAGAGTCCACAATCAATCTCTGGATAGACAATCTGGTTGACGATGATGTTCTGTACGTCCATGTCCAACTTTGTTAGTTGTTGGATGAGTCTCTCGGTCTCGTAGAGTGAGAGGAACTCGGGGATGCAGACTGGAACAAAGGTGGTCATGTCAGGGTTCTTGAACTGTACATTGACTTCCTCAATAGTCTTCTTCAATGATGTAATTCTATTCTGGATTTGATCTGGTGTCTGAGTAGTTCCAACTACGTTACCAATCTGATTGTTGGTAATTGATTGATTGATTGTCAGTGAGTGAGTGTCGTTTCATCTAGATGTGACCAACACTTACAGTTGAGAAGATACCAGATAGGTTACCATCCATGAACTTGGCAATACCCTTGTCCAAGAGTGATGGAATGGATAGGAGACGAAGAGTGTGACCTGTTGGTGCTGTGTCGAATACAATGACAGAGAACTCCATGCTTTGAACAAGCTTCATCACCTCGGAGAAACTCATTGCCTCATCGATACCAGGGATAGACATGGCAATCTCTGAAAAGTTGAACATATCCTTCTGCTTGTCCATGAACTCTGGTGCATCTTGATCTGGAGTTGGGTCGATTTCCTGTTATGTTGTATGACCGATGATCGGTGTTAGAATGTATCGTCGATGATTGATTGATAGATTGTCCCATACCATGCAATGCAAGTTCTTGAAGCCATTGACAAGAGATGGATGCTTAGTGAACTTCTGACCAAACGCATCGCTCAGGTTGTGAGCGGGATCTGTGGATATGAGCAACACTGAATCTCTGACCTTGGCAAGCTGAATAGCAAGACTGCAACTAGTAGTAGTCTGTTGTTGAAACATTCATTCAGCAAGTTAGTAAGTAAACAACAATGCTCGTGTAATTGTGTGTCTTCGCCTTACCTTTCCTACACCACCCTTTCCTCCAACGAATATCCACTTCAAACTCTGTTGATCGAGCAAGTTCTGAATTGATGGAGCGTACTCATCAATGCCAATATCACCTCCTGGTGCTGCTGTTGAAGTTGTTGATGTAGACATTATCTATCTGGGTATGTATATAGGTTTATGTTTATGTTTGTATGTATGTATGAATAATGATAATGAATTTGAATGTGTGTGAACTTACTCAAGAATGTCGTTGAAACGCAAATATCAATGAAATTTCGTTGGAATTATATAAATCAGTGAAACAATGATGAAATTGACTATGATTATACCCTGTCGAATCACCAAAGAATACTTGGTCTGTCCCAAGGTAATTGCCAAAGCTTACTATGTTCGGTCCATAGAAATAGCCAAAGTATTCTTTCGTAGATGACAATATGATCGCCAATGCTTGTGTAAGTATACTTTGGAAAGTGCAAAAGTACTCCCAACTCCCAAAGTAATAGCCAAAATAAACCTTGGTCAATAGACAAGGTATACCTGGGGACGACCAGAGTAATGGCCTTGGTAATTGCCTTGGTAGTAGCAATATTAACCAAAGTAATTGACAAAGTATACTTTGGTAAGTGCAAGAGAAATCCCCAAACTTTGGTAGGTACGTGTATTCTGATTTACATTCTATGGTATGTAAAGGAATGTTGGACAGATCAGAAGTTATTGATAGAAGAGAGTGTGTGGCTACATGGCGAACAAACAATCTCAATGAGCACACTATCACATCCACAAATAAATGTTGGTCAAGGGGAGGGATCTGGCCTCTGATTAGTCAATATGGTTAATCAATTGTCACCATGCTTATAAGTATGTGATTGATATAGAGTGAATGAATCAGTGAGAAGAAGAGATATGAAAATAATGATGAACTTGACAACAGGAGGATTCAGATCTGTGACATAAATGACATGACCCGACACGACATTTGCCACCTCGGCCTGACATTGTTGTCCAGGACGGGGACCAAAGTTGAGGAGAAACGAACCAGATACAAGTTTGGAAATAACCGGTGACTGACATACTGACAGGCTGACATACTGGTTAGTTGGTTGGTCAGTCAGTTGATTGATTTGTTACGTGTTGATGTCAGCGATGATGTGATTGGCTTGTCATTGTCAATCAAGAGACCCAGACCTGGGTTTTCAGAACTGATCAACTCACACACACAGTTTTGCAAACAGTTACTTTGTTTGGGACCCGCGTGAAACTTGCCATACTGGTGTGTATGATGTTTATGTTAGCGTGAAACCAGACATTAATCCAGCCGATCGTGATGTGCATCCCAGGAGAAAGTACGTTCCTATCATTTCATTTTGCCCATTGTTAGTGGACCATGAGACAGGGAGAGTGAATGAAAAAATGAAATTAAATAAATAAATTCGTGTCGACCAAAAGTGGGCAGGTGCAAGGTATTTGAATGGAAGATGGATGAGCTCACTACCCAGGCCCAGGCTCGCTCACCTTTGAAATCAAGGTTAAAAAATAGAAAGGTCTGTGTGGGATTGAGAAAAGATTGTGAGGTGGTGTGTGACTTGTTTGTTTCAAGCTCACAGCATACTTGTGCCCAGTGTTGCTCACTCAAAGACTCACTCCAAGCACCTTCTTTGCCTCACCCACAGCCAATCCATCCGTTCATCCAACACCTATTTGTTAGTGTGCTTGTTGTTGTTGTTGTCCATCACCCACCTCACATCACTTCTTATTTCTCCTTACTCAACTTATTCATTCCAACTTCATCTATCTCTATCTCTCCATACAATACATTACAATCAATCAATCAATCAAGTCAGTCAAATAGTCAGTCAGTCAACCAGTGTGCACCACTTCATAATCAAACATACAACATACAATAATATATAATGTAAGTTCGCAAATATGTTTGATGTTGATTGAATGTGATTGATTGTCTTTGTGTCTTGTGTGTGCTGATGTGTGTTGTCGGTTGGTTGGTTGTTTGCGCGACCATCAACGACAAAGTTTGTGTTGTTTCCCCCAGGCAGCCAATTCATTCAATCTTTCCCCCAGACTGACTGGCTGGACTGGATGAATGAATTAATTAGACCCTGGTTGGGTTTACCCCAACCCCCAGGAGTCATCGCGACACCCTTTACAACATTAATAATAACATATATACTAACACACAATCCTCCTTACCACTCTATTCTACTTCTAAATTAATTAATTTATTCTTTCTCCATCCATTCGTTCATTCATCATTATTATTACTACTTATACATATATACATACATAATATATTATTACTATATAATAATGATGACACTGATACCAGATAATAATAATTATAATAATATAATGGGATTCGAACAATTTGGAGTTGATAGTGATTTCTCTATCAACAGTGCATCATCTGCACAATTATATCCACAGCAGCAACAGCAGCAACAACAACATGGATCAATTATGGATTCTCTACCATATTCATTCGTTCAACAGCAGCAGCAACAGCAACAGCAGCAACAGCAGTCAGCACCAGCACCTCAATTTGAGAATGCAACAGATCTCAAGAGATGTCTAAGATGCACAAAGATATACTATCACATGGATTCATTCAATAATCAAGCTTGCTCATTCCATAGAGACAAGTATGTCATGTGCCTCACTCATCAATCACATGGACAATGACACTAACACATCTAATCAATTAATCAAATATAGTTATATCAAGACTGAAGAGAGATGGCTATGCTGCAACAGAATTGGAAGAGAGGCATCACCATGCTTCAGCACTTATCATCAGGAGGATGAGAACACTACACAGATCCTTCGTTCAATGACTGTTGCCAAGCCAGAGGTGGTTCAGAACAGCCCACTGTTCCAGAATCTAAACTTTGGCTACGTTGGCGCCGAGAAGATCTTGTACGAGGGCGTCATGAAGAAGCAGGGCAAGCGTCTGGGCTTCTGGGAGCGTCGTCGCTTCCGTCTCACATTTGGCACACTGATCAACTATCACGACGAGTCGGACAAGGTCGTGCACCGTGTCTTCCAACTGGGCGACATTGCCATCTCGTTCAAGCGCATGAACACTGACGAGGGCGATCGCATCTGTCTGATCATCAACGATGGCCAGCGCAACCACAACCTGTACTCGCCCGTCGCCGACCAGACCGAGGCGTGGATCGACTGTCTGCACACACAGAAGAAGTTCTTTCTGCAGTCCAAGTCCAACCAGAAACTGTTGCAGACCTCCGGCTCTGGATTTCAGACACTATCACTCTCTCCACCGAATCCTCATCAATTCCTGTTGCACTACCCTTCTCTGAACCCCAATGCCAACATCAATGCCAACAACAACAACAATGCCAACAATGCCAACTTTTACTCTGGAGAGTCTGTGGCGCAGCAGCCACCTCATCAGCAGTCGGGTGTGGCGGCACAACAGCCATTCCCAATCATCAACAACTACTTCCCACAGCCGCCTCAGATCATTGACGGCGTGATCACCAGCACCAGTGGCGACAATGTCCAATGGATTCATCACAGCGTGCAGAGCAGCGACACGCTGGCTGGTCTGGCCATCCGATACAACACCACGATCGATGTGATCAAGCGCACCAACTTGATCAAGAACGACACGTGCATCACTCATCAGACACTGCTCATCCCCGTGTCGGGCAACATCAACCTGTCCACGCAGGCTCCCACCCCCATGACGGAGGAGCAGCAGCGCAGGAAGATGATCCAGTTGCTATCAGTGTCTGAGGGCATCTCCAAGGAGGAGTCGCGATCCTATCTCTCCAACAACGACTGGGACATCAAGCGCGCCATCAAGGAGCTCAAGGATGACCTGGACTGGGAGTCCCAGCATCCATTTGTACAATAGATCGTCGTCTGTCATCGTCCAACCTACCAACCAACCAACCATCAGCCAGTCAGTCAGTCGGTCAGTCAGTCAATCAGTCAGTCAATCAGCCAGTGAACCATTTATTTCGATCGAACAGTTAATAACTGTTGTCGACCAATATCCAGGTTCTGGCTTGATGTCATCTCGAGATCCAGTTTGGAACAAGTGTCCCAGTGTTCACCGCCCGTGTGGTGTCACCGTGGACAATCATTCCACAAGTCTCATCGCCATCGCCATCATCATTTCCAAGTAGTCGACAAGTTCATCCGAGAACATACATAACATACATTCATTCATTCAACCAACTCACCTTCCTACCTTACACCTTCTCTCCATCTCCATCTCCATTTCAATTCAAACCATATACGACACCATAAATGCTAAAGTTTGTAACATTGGTATATATAATCCACTTGTTCCATCCTTTGTGCTCATAGTGTATGTTGTTGATTCCCATCCTACCCTATCCCTTCCTCCTCCTACTCCTCCCAACCTCCCTCCCTCCCTCCATCCCCAACCTCTCCCCAAACCCATCCATAATTATGTGATTGAATAAACCTTCTGCTCCATCTACATCCATCCATACATCCTCCATCCTCCGTCCATCTATCTATTTATCTTGAGTCTCTTGAACATCAACATTTACCAAACATGATTGTCCACGCGTCTTAACTTTAATCTACTCGATTATTGATGGTAGTTACGTGTAGTAATATTATATGTAATAATAGTTATAGTAATAGTAGTAAAGGTAATAGTGATAATCATTGAATAGATGTGATTAACATTGTGAACCTTTAACCATTCCAACATTCAACGAACAGTCTTTGACTTCAACCAACCCTGGGAGCTTCACGACTAGTGTTTGAACGGAACTCCCCACCACCATCTGTTGTCTCTTTTCTTTTTTTTCAGAGCTGGTGATGATGTTGACTTCATCCTCATCAGTACCTGTTCATTCATTCATTCAGTTAAATTACATTACATTACATACGCACTCTCTCTCTCTCTATCCTTTGAACATACATACATCAACACTACAATAACACAATGGACTTGTAAGCGATATATACAGAGATGAGAAAGTGATTGATTGATTGATTGATTGAATGATTGAATGGTTGTTTGTGATGATTGATTGAGTGTGATGATTGAATGAGCGACACTGATGAACAACGAAATGATTGACATGACATGACATATACAACCAATATAGACAAAGTACAGCAAACACAACTACTTCGATTATAGGTACACCGATTCAGCAACAACATGGTGGATCAACACAACAGGCGAATGCTGCTCCTAATGGAGGTGCAGTACATCCTTTGGCCAACAGCTTCTTCTTCTTCTACATGCCAAAGAGGCCCAAGAACACTTCCGATTATCTCAACGATCTCCAGATGATAACTGGTCCAGTCAACACTGTAAGGGATCATTCATTCCATTCATTCAATCATTCAAAGCAATCAATGCACTATCTGACACGAGCATCAACTCAACATTCGCTACAAACACATACATAGGTGGAGACGTTTTGGTCATACTACAGTCATATGATCAGACCCGTGGACGAGTTCTCCACGCTCAGCGACATATATTTATTCAAGGAGGGCATCAGACCCGTCTGGGAAGACCCAGAGAATCAGAATGGCGGCAAGTTCGTCATCAAGGTCAGAAGGAACTTCACGTCCAAGTGGTGGGAGGACCTGGTATGTTGATTGCTTTGCTTGTCACATGCTCACATGACACTCAGTTGACTAACACTATTGCTCGTTTGAACCAACAACAGTTGTTGGCCTTTGTTGGTGAACAAATCGAAGGCGGTGACTCGATCAACGGCATCGTCATATCATTTAGGTCAGCAGACAACAGTTTGATTGGAATATGGAATAAGGATTGCAATGACGATGAGTCAAAAGAAAAGATAGCGTAGGTATCACTTCAATCAATCGATCAATCATTCAATCGATCAATCATACTCACTCGCAGCTCGCACCTCCCACTCGCATAACAACAAACAGCGCCAGTCTTCGCAACTTGTTCCGAATCGAAAAGGTGGACTACAAGCCACATCACTATCGCATGCGCGATGGTACCAAGGAGGCCGGCGACGAAACTTTGACTAATGGTCATGGAGGCCTTAGCTCGTCACTGGATATGGCCGATGCCTCTGGCGCAGCCTTCCTCAAGCAGCATCAATCGGCGGCAGGAACAGCAACAACCAATGTTGTTGTTGGCTCGCTTCAACAATCACCTCAACACAACTTGTATAGCTTGTACCAAACAACAACTCCATCTTCCACTACCACAGCATTAAACAGAGGTGGCGACGTGTAGTTAGTTACTTAACGAGTATCCCCCATTGGTATAATTGAGTGATTGATTGAATCATCGACTGTGACAGTCACGTCAGTCAATCAATCAATCTACTTCTACTTCTTCATCTTTGGTCAATCAAATGATTGACTTTGTAAAGTCCCAAAATCGAGAAAAAGGGTCATTTGGCGCTCTGACATTCAATCCCAAACGTGTGATTCATGAACTTAATCATCGTGTTCATTCATTCTATACTTTCCCAATTATTTGTTTGTTCATAGATAGAGATAATATATATTTATACATATACATAGATAGACATGTCATCAAAGAAGAATGATTTGAAGATTGACGAGAGAGTGTTGCAATATAAAGCACAGCTATATGAGCAGGCTTTGGAGCATCTCAAGGTTACCATCCCTCAGAGGATCATAGATTACCAGAAGCTTGCAGTATGTTGATGATCAATAGACTACATTCATTCATTATCATACATACTCGCTCCAACACATACTTATAATCACATCACATTCACAGACTACATTGGAAAACGAGTCCATCTTTGTTGACTCTAGCAGTGATTCGGTTGCCATTGATAAGAAGAGAAAGATTGGAAACAGTACACATACATCAATGTCAATTGAGGAACTATCAAAGACGAACGCAGTATGTTGAACGCACTCACGCATGATCATTAATCAAAAGCAAAGTGCTATCTGATCAGAACACATTGTCACTCACACATACCATCTACAACCAATCAATCAATCAACCCATCCATCCATCCTCTGACTTGGCCTTCCCTGCTACTCGCTCTCTCCATTGTCCATACATACAGCACATCTTGCAATCTCACAACACATTGAAGAAGCACTATGTCGATCTGATTGAAACATTCTCTGTCATTCGTTGCTGGATCTCGTTGAATGTTCCAAGAATCGAGGATGGAAACAACTTTGGCGTCGATATCCAAGAGGAGATGATTGGCACTCTCACCAAGTTGGAGGACATCTACACCACTCTGCTGGAGCAGTCAGAAAACTACTTTATCCATCGCGCCAACACCATCAAGAAGGCGCTCAAGCATCGCGATATCGATGACTTTAAGCAAGCGTAAGCAGGACACTCTTGCCTGGCAATGGCATGCCCTTGTCCTGGTACTTTGTTCAATCAATCATTTACTTACCTATTCCTTGTCATTCATTTAGGATTATACAACAAGATGAGAAGGAGCTGATCAGGTTCCGCTTCTCCTACCACGACCTCGCCAACAACTACGCCACAACATACTCGACGATCATCAAGAACTTCCAGAAGTTGGAGGCTCCAAGACCAACATCATCAGCAATAAATATGTTGTAGAATGGAAGGTAGTTGATATATTATATAACATTTCCATAAAATGATCACAATGAGATTGAACGAATGATTGAATGATTGACTACACTATACTATCTCCTTTATTGTTTACTTCTTTCCGAAATGCTCCAAGATGTTGACCTTCTTGGAGAACTCATCGGACTTCTTGCCAGAGATGGTACCCTGGAGGAGCTTGTTGATACGGGCGAGCTCGGTGGCAACGAAGGCCTCAGTCTTCTGGATGGACTCCATAACCTTGACGTAGAACTTGCCCTCTGGCTTGACGTCAGCGGCGAGAGTCTCGACGATCTTCTTGGCCTCGGCGATGATCTCAGTGCGGGCAGTCTTGGCTCCCTCAACAAACTTGGTGACGAGGGCATCGAGGGCCTCAATGCGGCCGGCGGCTGGGAGCAACTTGCCTCCCTTGACACGCTGAGTGCCGGCGTTCTTGTTGATGAAGCTGACAAAGGTCTCGACATCACGGCCCTGCTCGTACTTCTCGCCAGCCTTGTTACCCTTGGGGAAGAACTTGATGGTTGGGTAACCGGTGACCTCGTACTTCTGGCACTGCTCCTTGTTGGCGTCACAGTCAATCTTGGCAATGACGACGTTGGCATCGTTGGCAAAGGTGTTGGCAAGGATCTCGTAGTCTGGGGCGAGCTTCTTGCAGTGTCCACACCATGGGGCGTAGAACTCAACCAACACGTCCTTCTTGGCGTCGAGAACGACCTGGTCAAAGTTGGCTGGGGTCAAGTCAACAACGTTGGATGGGGCCTTCTTGACCTTGGCGTTGGTGCCAGCGTTGTTGTTGATGAAGGTAACGATCTCATCGACTGATCTCATACCGTTGTAGCTATAAGTTTGATTGATCGATGTTGATTGATTGAGTTGATTGATTGAAAGTGTTAATGACATGTTTCAAACTAATCAATCAATCATTCTTGTTGTTCGTTATACATACTCCTTTGGCTCAGTTGACTTGGCAAAGACCTTGAGGGTTGGGTAACCAGAGACGTCGTACTTGGCACAGAGATCCTTGTGGACGTCACAGTCGAGCTTGGCGACGGCGACAGACTTGCTTCCGGCAAAGGTGTCGGCGATGATCTCGTAGTCTGGGGCGAGCTTCTTGCAGTGTCCACACCATGGAGCGTAGAACTTGACAAAGACAGTCTTGGTTCCATCGACAACAGTGTCAAAGTTCTCTGGTGACAAAACGATAACGTTGCCATCGGCGGCAACCATGGCCACCAAAACAGCGACGAAAGCTGAAATCAACAATAATCTGTTCATTTTATATGTATATGTATGTTTATGTATAATTTGATAATGATTGAATGAATGAATGAATTGATTGAATGAAGTTGACCAAATACATAATGGAGATGGAGTGAAGTGAAGTTAAAAATCCATTTTGGAATAAAAATTAAAATTAATTCAGTGATGACTCACCCCTTTGATGACATACTTGTTGTTGTTGGCAAGTGAGAGTTGGTGTGTTTCGCCGTTTGACTCTTTGGTTTGGTTTCCTTTGTTGTGTGTGTTGGAATGAATGAATGAGGGTAAGGGTTAGGGTTAGGGTTGTCGAGTCAGCCAACTAACGACACATGACAATATGGATGGATGAGCTAATAGACAAGCTTCCAACGAACCAACAAATTCCATTTCAAGATCGATGGTGCTTGGACATGTGTGCTTGAGAAGGGAAGTATACATCTGGATTGGGGTTGAATGTGTGTGAGTGTGATTGGGGAGTCATCATTTGGAATGAACGGAAAGAATGAATGTTTCCGGAAGGTACATCCATTGTTGACTATCCACTGGATACCAGAAGTATTGAAGTTGTTTGATGAGAGCTCGACATTTGGAGTGAGGAGAGTTTATTGCTGCTGGTTGACATGGTTGGCAATCCACTCGGTGGTGACGGACTTGGGTCTCTCGATTGGGTGGCCGAGAGCACGATCCCAGACCAAGGAGGACAGGACACCGATGGCACGGGAAACTCCAAAGAGGACGGTGTAGTATGAGTGCTCCTTCATTCCGTAGTACTGCAACAAGATGCCAGAGTGGGCGTCGACGTTGGGCCATGGGTTCTTGGTCTTGCCCTGCTTGGTGAGCACGGGTGGCACGACCTCGTACACCTGGCTGACCAGCTTGAACAGTGGGTCGTTGGGCAGATGCTTCAAGGCAAACTCACGCTGGCATGTGTAACGTGGGTCGGTCTTTCTGAGGACGGCGTGGCCGAAGCCTGGGACGACGCGACCGGCGTTCAATCCCTCCCAGACGAGCTCAGCGAGCTTCTCGTTGGAGACCTCTCCCTCGCCAATCTTCTTCTTGAGGTCGAGGGTCCAGGTGAGCACCTCCTGGTTGGCCAGACCGTGGAGTGGACCGGCCAGACCACACATACCGGCGGCGTACGAGAGGTATGGGTCGGAGAGGGCAGAGCCGACCAAGTGAGTGGTGTGTGCGCTGACGTTGCCTCCCTCGTGGTCAGTGTGGATGGTGAGGTACAGTCTCATCAACTCGTCAAACTCCTTGGAGTTGTAGCCGAGCAGACGGTTGAAGTTGGCCGACCAGTCGAGGCTTGGGTCGATGGCGCCCATCTTGCCATCCTTGTATGTGCAGCGATAGATGAGAGCGGCAATCTCTGGAAGCTTGGCAATGATGTCCAAAGAGTCCTCCAAAGTAGAGTCCCAGTACTGATCCTTCTTGACACCCTTGTGGTAAGAGGCAGCGAATTTAGAGTTGGTCTGGAGAGCCAAGCTGTTTGATTATAGTCGCGTGAGTGTACGATGTGATGATGATGATGATGATGATGATGACGATGTTAGTGATCGAGTTTGATTGAATGATTGAGACCCTCGAAGGATGATGAATACATACATGGCAGCACCAAGCTGTGACATTGGATGCATGTCCTTTGGGAAGTTCTTGATCATGTTGACGACAAAGGTTGGGAGACCAGCACGCTTGGCAAGATCCTTGGAGAGATTCTGAACCTGGGAGGTGGTTGGGATCTCACCAGTGAGCAGCAACCAAAGGATACCCTCTGGAAGTGGCTCCTCGCCGCCTGGGGCCTTGGGGAGCTTAGCCTGGCACTCTGGGATGGTGAATCCACGGAAACGGATTCCCTCCTCTGCGTCGAGCGACGAGGTCTCAGTGACCAACGACTTGACCGATCTCATACCACCGTAGGCTTGAGCAACAGTGCATGTTCCAATGATCTTCTCACCATGCTCCTCCTTGAGCTTCTTGACCTGTGCGATCTTGCCTGGGATGATCTGGGTGAGTCTCTCCTTCAAAGTTGGCTCAACAGCTGATGAGAAGCTTCTTGCGAAGGCCTAAATATTTGATTGATTGATTGATTGATTGATTGATCGTATAATTGAGTCAGATAATTGATTATCCAAGTTCTTCCTGTTTTGATCGATCAATCAATTCAATTGAATGAACATACTCTGTTGAGAGAAATGCTTTGTCTAATGGCAGTTGAGAACATTATTATATTATGTATGTGAATGAAGAGATATTTAATAAATACAACAATGAAGCAAACAATCAATGAAATGAATGGAATGAATGAATGAGTGAGTGATGGACGTAGAGTGGATGTGGAGCAAGAGAGTGACGACAAAATGTGATGTGTGCGGGAGGAATGAGGACAGACAGAGAGAGAACATGCACCTTGTGAAGTCATCGATGTCGCCCAACTTGTGTGTATTTTTTTTAAACTTACTTGTGGGGGACCACCATACATAGAGCACACAGTTCATGACATAATTTTTGTTTCACTTGATCCCGCTTGTCCCTTTATGAGATAATTGAAATGAAATTTCCCACTGGTGAGGAAGTTCCCTTCTTTGGTCATGCGCAGATCTCTCTTCATGTCGACGCGATGTGTTGTTGCTCGCGGTGCCAGTTACCTTCGCGCTCCCAACAACTCTACTTGTCGCGACCTCTAGTTCTATTTGAGCTACTTTCCTCGATTCAATTGAATAATCACTCACCTCATCAATCACTCAATCAATCAATCATAAGATGTTTCGTCAAGCTACAAGATTATTCAACAGTGTATCAACTTCGAGCATTGTTGGCAAGGTTGGTCTTGGTCGTCTAAACCATGTTGCCATCGCCGTACCAAACATGTCAGAGGCAACCTCATTATACAGAGATGTGATGGGTGCCCAAGTCAGTGAACCAGTGGTAAGCATAATCAATCAATCACATCAATGAATGAATGATTGAATGTCGCTGACTTGTGTGTTCAATATTGCATATACAGGATCAAAAGGAACATGGAGTTACAACAGTGTTTGTTGCATTGGATAATACAAAGATAGAGTTATTGCATCCATTGGGAGAGAATAGTCCCATTGCTAACTTCTTAAAGAAGAATCCTTCGGGAGGTGTACATCATGTTTGCATCGAAGTTGATGATATCAACGCCGCTGTCAAGACTCTGTTGGACAAACAGGTCAAGATCATCGATCCCAATCCAAAGATTGGCGCACATGGCAAGCCAGTCGTCTTCCTCCATCCCAAGGCCATGAATGGTGTCATGGTCGAGCTGGAAGAGAAATAAAGCGACATCAACAACTACGATTAATGTATCATACATCAGATTGATTGATTGACTTGATTGACTGACTGCATGGCCACATGGTAGATGGTCACAACTTGTTAGTGGAGCTCTCCTGACTGATCATGATCAGTTGGGGGTTGGACCCCCACCAGGGCCTTCCCATCTTGATCAAATTGAACTTATTCATAACTTCACTCATTCATTCATTCATTCATTCAATCAATCTCACACAAACAAAGAAAGAAATAAAGATGATTGCACCATCAACAACTGATGCCGTGGACAAGGCTTTCAAGACAGAGGTCACAGCACTATATAAGGAGCTGATTGTCAATGTGCCATCGATTGATCAGGCTACATTCTCAGGCACATCAAAGACTGTTGGCTCATCTGATGTGACCGTCTCAATGGTGATGTCCACAAGTGACTTCCACAACAAGAAGGACAAGTCCTACATGCTGTCCAGGACGACCACACGCAGCGATCGCCACGATGTGTCAATGTCACCATTCCCCGTTGAGATGGCCGCTGCCATCGTATCAGTCTCTCCATCAGGCCGCTATATGCTCTCGATCAAAGAGGCCGGAGAGAATGACTTCCAGATGGAGATTGTTGATCAAGGCCACATCGTGCGCACCATCAATGCCAAGGACGTGCACAAGAAGATCTTTGTAGATGGTAAGGCGGAATGATCATACAAACTTCATCTTCATCGCGCTGACCGACTGACTGACGCTCTATCCCTCGCGCTACAGAATGGTTCGGCAGGATTTCATGGTCACCATGCGAGCAATACATCGCCTACATTGCTGAGCGCCCATTGGAGACGACGACATTCTATGATCGCGAGCCAAAGGAAAAGGCTGTTGGAGACTCGCACGTGTATCGTAGTGATTGGGGCGAGACCTACGCGCCACATCAGTCACCATCAATCTATGTCGTGGACATCTGCAACGAGTCCATCATACCAGTGTTGTGGCCATTATCCGAGGCCCTCACTGCTGGTCAGGTCATCTGGACCACCGGCGAGGCAGTCGGTCTAGTCTTCATCGGATGGAAGGTGGAGCTGAGAAGATTCGGTATCAGAGCATGCTTCAATCGTTTGTAAGTGTGTGCGCCCGCTGGAAGTTGATTGATTGATTGCTAACAACCTCGTGCATGCAATGTAGGAGCTCGATATACTACGTCAACTTCAAGGATCTGGTGCAACAGAGACAGGACCTCAAAACAAGACATGCTGCCGGCGATCATACAGCCAGCCCCAAGCACGCACAGGTGACACCGGTCAACTTGTTGGGCGACTTTATCGGTTGCTTCCGCTCGCCAAGGTTCTCGTTGGATGGCAAGCAGTTGTACTTCTTTGGAATGCCCGGTATTGTATTGCCACACAACTCCTGCTCGCAACTGCTCTCCATTCCATGGACGGGCGGTTCAGCGCCAGGCACACCACCAGTGACAATCCAGATTGGCGAGCGTAACTTTGCCGACAAGGATTTCTCTGGCATCTACAGCAACGCCATGCCAGCCAACCCATGGTTAACTCCAAACACGCTGGTCTTCGGCACGATAGTGCACTCCCAGAACGTGAGTGTCTTGCATGGAATGATTCCGATTAATCAGTCATTCACTCATACTGACTCTTCCTCTTTCCCCTCCCCTTCATGTGCAGCGAGTGATCCTGTTCAACACTGATACCAAGACAGTCACAGCCCTCCAACCAATCAATGGAGGATCATGTGATCTGCACGATGTAGACACTGTCAACTCCCAGATCCTTGTGTCCGAGTCATCGGTCAACCAACCTGTCGCATTGGTAAGTAATCGCTAACCAACTATGGTCACGCCAGCCGATCCTAACCATCATCCTCACCATCTCCTTCATCCATCCACTAGTACTTGGGATACTTGAAGACAACAACCAATGTGACGCAAGACTCATTCATCTTTAAGAAGATTTATGAGACAAAGGTCAGCGATCGTTTGACCAAGATATTCGATGACATTGAATGGTCGATCGAGGATGTAAATGTGGCAGAGACAGTCAATGGCATCGACAAGTTCCAAATCATTCATGCACAGCCAAAGAACAAGGTGCCAGCACCACTCATACTCATGCCACATGGTGGACCTCACGTTGGATCAACCTGCGACTACAACGCGCCAGTTGTATTCTTTCTCGCCCTCGGCTACGCCGTCACTCAGATCAATTACCGTGGCTCGACAGGCTTTGGAAAGGACTATGTCGACGTGCTGTCTGGCAAGGCCGGCCAGATGGATGTGGCCGACTGCGTGTCCACGTTGGACTATCTGCTTGCCACACGTGGCCAGCGTCTGGACCGCGAGCGTGTCGGAGTTCAGGGCGGCAGCCATGGAGGATTCCTCGCCGCACATCTCAGCGGCCTGAAGGACTCACCAATCAAGGCAGCAGTCATCAGAAACCCTGTGATCGATATTGCTGCCATGTCCACGCAGTCCGATATCCCAGACTGGTGTTTCTTCGAAGCCGGCATACCTTTGGCACAGGGCGCCAGAGTCTACCCGACCGTGCCATCGCTGGAGCATCTGGAGAAGATGAGGAAGTGCTCACCCATCGTCAATCTGGACATTATCAAGACGCCAACACTCCTGATGCTTGGAGAGAATGATCTGCGTTGTCCACCATCCCAAGGACTGATGCTATACAACGCACTCAATCAAAAGGGAGTGGCCACCAAGTGTCTCATGTATCCCAAGACTGGCCATGGCTTGGCATCAATCGATGCCAAGATCGACCAGTGGATCCATGCAGTATGCTGGTTGAAGATCTATCTTCCAGCTTGATTGATTGAAGTTGTAACAAAGTAATAAATGATTTGGTTTGTGTTCATTTAGAATGGAAACAATGAGGCTTCCTGTGATTGGAATTGTCGAAGTGCTGTTGAGATGGTCCTCGGCATTCGTTTGTAGAAGCTCCAACAGAAATATACAAAGTAGCCCTGTTGTTGTTGTTGTTGTTGTTGTTGTTGTATTGCTTGGTCAGTCATGTGCAAGTGTCCATGTCCATGTTCAAGTATATTACATACCTCCATAAGTAGAACGGCTATCGAGATAAAGATACCGAATCCACTCAGTATCTTGATGTTGGCTAGCATGAAGGCCAGCCTAAATATGATGTCCACCACAAGGTAGAAGTTGTACTTGGGTGTGCTCGAGCATGTTAGTCATCTGCAGTTCCACTCAATCAATCAATCAATCAATCAAACAAGTTGTAAAGTACATACTGCCAAGAATAGTCTGGGCTTGTAGTAATGACAGGCGTAGAATCCAACGGGGTTCATTAGGAGACCGAGACTGAATATCATCCACCAGGCTTCACTAAAGTATGTCATGATGGAGAAGACCATGATGAGGATGGAGATCACTTTGATGATGCTCGCAGACCTCTTTATCTCGATGAATCGGTGATACTCCTCCGATGAGTGTGACACTACGCTCTCGGGCAGATCAAACTCCTCTGAACCAAGTCCCAGCTCCACATCCGGCACCCTCAATGCCTTATTATACTCTGCCTGTAATTCTGCAGCATAATCCTCATCATTGAATGTTGGTACATTCTCGGGTGGAGTAGTCGATGTCGTTGTAGTTGATGTTGAAGTGGATGTTGTAGAGGTGGTTGTAGTTGATGTTGTGGATGTCTTTGGAGAATCATTATGTTTCTGTTGTGATAGTTGATTGTTTACATTGGATAATCGTTGTGCAAAGTCTTTACTCTCATCATCCACGTCATCATCGAATGATCCAAGTAATGGCTTCTTCTGAGCTGCCGATGTTGTTGTGGCAGCATTCCCTCCACCTCCAATATTCTGATTATTATTATCAAGCATGCTAATAACTATATAATCTTGTTGAATGGTATTATATACAGATAGATAGATAGTAAGTGCAAAGAGATAGATAGAGTGTTTGAGTGAACTACCCCAGGCAGGTCACTATCAAGCTGGATACTTGTTCAACAGGAAAGAGAAAGAGAGATGTTGTTGCTTGTGCTCAAAGGGGGTACACCACACGCATCTTCATTCATTCACACATTCACACTCACCAACTCATCATCCCGACACTCACTCGACAGCAGTCTCGACCATCTGGGACTCACACGTGTGATTGAGTCGAGAGATAAAGACAGAGATAATATACCAAGGTGTGAGGTATAAGTCCATCTTGATCGATTGAATGATTGATTAATATATTGTCGTGTTTTGTTTATCTAATTATCTATATTGTGGACGTCTGGCTTGACCAAGTGATGAGAACAGACCAATGACTCCACCTATCGATGCTCCAATCGCTGACTTTACATAACCACCTGTGTTATTGTTGTTATTGTTATTGTTGTTGTCGAGTGGATAATGTTAGCCAATGGCAACAACAATGAGTCAATCAACATGACTCGCAAAGTCCATCGATTGATCGAACATACCTGGCGCTTTGACGACGGCACCAACCATGGCACCTGATGTAACTGAACAAAATATACTATTATCGTCTAGACCTGTACTGATTGAGAGACACTTGCGAAGTAGACCGAATGTGAGTGCCATGGCAGCACCGTTGTTTGCAAGTCTGGCAGCTCCACTGCCTGTATGATCGAGCACTGCGTTCATGCGTGGCTTGAAACCCTTCTGTACACCTGCTTCGCGGATACCACTGAATGCACCTGATGTAGCACCAACGAATGCTCCACTCAGATATACAATACCTGTATCCTTCCACACTTGTGACCAACCTGATCCATCCGGTTCATTCAAAGTTGAGAACTCCACTCCCTTTGGGGCTTCCATCGCTTCAGTTGTTGCGTGTTCGGCACTCATTGTATCTGTGTATGTATGTATATTAGGTTGTTTATATCTGTATGTTATATATATGTATGTGTTTTGAGTAATATGATGTAAGTAATAAGTGCAACTCAATGTTGTTGATTGATTGACTGAGCGAATGATGATGTGTGTTTGACGAAAGTTGTTGCATTTGACGCGAAGTCGACGATTCACCACTTTTTGAAAAATCGAGCATTTTGACATTTGAAGCTCAATCTTCAATTTCAACTCAATCATTCATTCATTCAATCAACCATTCAAGTTGTAAATAGAGATAAATATATTGATATAGATAGGATGCAAACAGGTGAGAGTGGAAAGAAATATGGTTTACAAATACCAGCATCAAAGTTAAAGAGTGCATTTGGCAATTCATTCGAGGAGGATGATGATGATGATGAT
The DNA here is from genome assembly GCF_000787575.1 of Acytostelium subglobosum LB1. Lineage (NCBI taxonomy): Eukaryota > Evosea > Eumycetozoa > Acytosteliales > Acytosteliaceae > Acytostelium > Acytostelium subglobosum. Next base: position 374,032 of record NW_012236513.1, on the reverse strand, counting down.
GACACAAACTCAAAGTCAAAGACATCAACAAAGTCAACAACAACAGTAAAGAATGAAGGTGCAATTGATTATTATAGACAACGTGAATTGGAGAATGCAAAGAAGAATAGACCAACGAGTAGTGTACCGACGACAAAGGTTGAGAAGATGCAGGTGGAAGCATTGGAATTGGACCCAACGGCATTCGAGTATGACAGTGTGTACGACTCGATGAAACAGGAGAAGAAGAAGGGTGCCGATGCCATGCGAGCCGGTCTACAACAACAGGCACAGAAGCCAAAGTATATTAATGACCTGCTGCAACATGCCGATCGCAAGAAGAAGGAGTTGGAAAAGGTCAAGGATCACCAGGTGCAGCGTGAGCGCGACGCAGAGGGCGACACATTCAAGGACAAGGACGTGTTCATCACATCGGCCTACAAGAAGCAATTGGAAGAGAGGAAGCGAGAGGAGGAGCGCGAGCGTCTACTCGAGCAAGAGGAAGATGTCACAAAGAAGAAAGACATGTCATCATTCCACAAGAACATGTATCACTCAATAACAGATGACAAGCCAGAGGCTCAGGCACAGACTAAGGACTCAAACAAGTCATCATCATCATCATCATCATACAGCAGACCAAGAGATGATGATCGTGGAGGTTCTGGCCGTGGTCGAGGCGGAGGCGGAGATGGTGGAGGTGGCAGGAGATATGAAGATCGCGATGATCATGGATACAAGAGAAGAGATAGAGATGGAGATAGATACAAAGATCGTGGCGACAACAATGAGTCATCATATTCATCATCATCGTCATCGTCAAGACATTCAAAGAAGGAGTCATCATCTGCATCAAAGACAGTGGACAACACTCCCAAGTTGTTGTATCCACGAAGGAATGATGAGCAGTCCATTGCCGCAGCAAGAGAGCGATATCTACAAAGGAAGCTCAACAGAGCATAGCGTAGCTTTGTTGGTTTCATTGATTGATTGATTGAGCGATCCATCATTGATTGGCCTGTCCCATCATTACTCCTGCGATCCCGTCTCCACACTCTTCGAAGACTTGGACGACGCGGCAACATCAACACTTGGTAGTGGCTTGGCTGCATTGAACTGTCGAATGAATTGATAGTATACATGATTTGGACCATAGCGCATGTCGAACCAATAGTTGATGGCGATGGTCTTGTGCTCGTGATCACCGCGCTGAGCCACGCGATGATAATAAAGTGAGGGAAGATAGAGTATCTCACCCTCGTGTACCTCTACATGCAGTGGATGCGCACGCTCCACCTGGGGATATCGATGGCAGTTGACGCTGTAGTCTTTGGCTGGGTCGACGGGGATCCAGGGCACGCGCTCGGGCGGGTCGTCCGTGCGCATCTCCAGTCGCGCCGGGTTGTCCGCCGCCTCGACGTATGTGGCGGCCGGGAACTCGGTCTCGTAGAGGAAGGGGTAGTCGGTTGGCGGCAACAGCGTGAACACCTTGGTGCCCTTGACCACGCAGTAGATGTTCTCGTAGGGGTCCTTGTGCAGCGATGATATGGCGCGATCCTCGCCCATCCAGAAGTTGACGGCTTCGGGCTCCATGCCAAAGGCCTCCTTGGCAAAGTTGATGGCGGCGTGGTCAATGTCCTGCCACAGCGCCTCAAACTCCAAGTTGAAGCTGCCATTCTGATATTGAAGGTAGTGCACGTTGGAAGTGCCGTCGTCTCGCGGCAGATGTTCCAGTGTGTCGAGATATTGACTGAATGGTATCTTCTTCTCCAGTGGCTTCACAAAGTATTCCTTGCCATCTTTTGTACTTCTCTTTATCGCGTCGCCCAGACCATCTGGAGTCACTGCAACCGTAACCTCTGTATCCTTCATCTTATTCCTTAGATATTCAATCGACCATAATTTCAAAGCCTTCCAATTATTGAATGCGTCTAAGTTATGTTGAGTTAGTTAGTCGAGCTCATGAGTGTGACTACCTTGAGTTGACGCGTCCGTCATACACATACTCTTTATAATGACAGGTTTGTTCTGTGCGACATACTCTCTATAGAACTCTAATGGTGATGGACATTCAATCCTCTCAATCTGTTGTACTACGTAGAAGTCTGTGTTCATGTATCTCGTTAGCCATGTGCCTCACCCTTTCATTCATCTCGGTAACTCATACCATTAGTCTCTGTTGCCAACACTGATAATATATCATTATATCTACTCTCTACATCCACTCCATCATCTTGGTCGACGTCAACTGCTGCTACATCTTCAATGTAATCATCTGAATCCTCGTTGTTCATTGTTTATGTGTTGTGTGTATGCGAGAGTCGTGTGGAGCGTGGTCAACTAAGTATCTGCCGAATGAAGTCTCCGTGCCCAACATGAATAAGAATGACCTCATTTTGACGAATGACTGAATCAGATTGTTTGTTTCACTAACAAGTAACATACTTATACAATCAATCAATCTAATGATACAATGCTGACATTATTAACAAGAAGTGGAGCACAAAGCAGACTGGTCCCAATCATTCGACGCAGTTCCAACATCATTGTTCGCACCAACTTTAACAACAATGAGGATATAGTACAGTTGAACAAGAATACAGTGCATCGTTGTTATTCGACTACACCTACAAACTCATCGACAAGTACTTTGTTTGAAAAGGCAGAGGCAACAACTCAATCAATACATAGTGCATTGCAACATGATGTTGTTGCAGCAAAGGAGGGACCACTGCATAATTACGACCAGTTGATAAGCAGTGGCAAGATCAAGGTTGACAAGTATCAGCGCGAGACTGTCAAGCTGTTACAGAACCTCTACAATCAAATCAAAGACTACAATCCAGTATCATCGGACGATTCTGACAGTGGCAATTTCTCAAAGGTAGGTCTCTCACCTTGTCCACATCGTCTACTACACTGTATTGTACTGACTTGACCGCGTTTAGTGGGTGTCCAAACTATCTATCCTGTCATCCAAGCCATCGTCACCATCATCAAAGAATCAGATCAAGGGCATATATCTTTATGGCGATGTTGGATGTGGCAAATCATTCCTCATGGACTTATTCTACGACTCTGTCCCCATTCACAAGAAGAAGAGAATACATTTCCATCACTTCATGCTCGACGTACATAAGAGTATGTTACCAACACCCTTGGAACTATCCCCCAGTCAATCAATCAATCAATCTAATCATAATCAACCAATCATTAGGAATACACAAGTGGAGACAGACCAAGTCTGATGATGAGACCGACCCCATCCCACCACTTTCCAAACAGTTGACGGACGAGGCATGGCTATTATGTTTCGATGAGTTCCAAGTGACAGACGTGTCAGATGCAATGATATTGAAACGTTTGTTTGCTTGTATGTTTGATAATGGTGCCATCTTGGTGACAACATCCAACAGGCATCCAAACGACCTATACAAGAATGGATTGAATAGACAACTATTCGTACCATTCATTCACTTCTTGGAGTCCAAGTGTCTTGTCCACAACCTAAACTCTGGTCTAGACTATCGATTGACAGGCAAGCGATCAAAGAATGTTTATCTAACGTATGTACATGTACATGGACATGACAGGATGTGGCCTGGGACTAATCCACCGCATCACATCACAGTCCACTCACTCCAGAGAACAAGGAGAAGTTCTATCATTTGTTTGATGAACTGCGCCAGGGCGAAGAGGTAGTCAGCGAGACTATCACTATTAATGCGTCAAGACAATTGGTTGTCCCAAGAAGTGCTAGGGGCATTGCTCTTTATCGATTCAAAGAGCTGTGCGATGCAGCATTGGGCGCAGCCGACTATATTGCCATTTCAAAACAATTCCATACTGTATTTATCGAGGACGTTCCATCGATGAACGAGTCCACCAAGAACCAGGCAAGACGATTCATCACACTGGTCGACGTACTATATGAACACAAGGTCAAGTTGATCATCTGCGCAGAGGCCGCACCATCACGTCTGTTCATGTCCAATGCTGAGGACGTCGATACTACTACCGCAGAGTTTAGACAGATGACCGACGACCTCAAACTGACACCTGAGCAGTTGTCCAGGTTCACTGGTGAGGAAGAGCGATTTATGTTTAGCAGGGCTGTGTCCCGTATGGTGGAGATGCAATCAGACTCCTATCTGAGTGCGCACCACAATCCTCCAAAGTAAAACAAGCGTGCAGCTGTCGACAATGATTGAATATATGATATCGATTTATTTATTTGTGGAGCAGATTGATAGATTGATTGATTGATTGATTGATTGATTGATTGATGGATGGACGGATTTACGGATTGATTGATGGACTGATTTATCGTTGTGTCGTGTGATCAAGTGATGGAGAATCCAGAAGTCCAGATGAGCAGGGTGCTTCATATGTTGGCTGGAAGAGGTTGGCCAGGGAACCATTGATTCATGAGTCTGGTAGCGAAGGTTAGACCAACCTCAATGGTGTATGGGGAGTTCAAGAGTTGCTCGGGAACGTACCTCTCGTTGGCATCAGCAATGAGATGGAGGCTCCAGTACTTGGGGCTATTACAATGCGGGATAGTAATACGACCGGCATATACCATTCTGAAGGGATGTGTAGGGTTGGGAGCAAGATGTTCTACATACTGGGGGATCATGGCCGTGGTGTGCAAGAGGGAGGACTCCAGGGAGAGGGAGACACCACGAACGTACTCTTGGTCCGATTGGCCAGCAACATCGACTATAACCTCGACATTCTTATCCGTTCGATGGACATACACATCTCCTTGTCTATTAATATCAATTACATGTAGGGGAGTAGAGTTGAGGTAACACATTATTGCTATTTCTGATTTGGTAAGGGTAGGAATATTAAAGATATTATTATTATTATTAATATTATAGTTTCTTGTATTTTTATTTGTTGTAGTATATGATAGTATTGAGTTGTCTTGTTGATGTCCATCGTCTTCCAATTTATAATGTTTCTGCTCCATGTCACTATGTTTGATTATATGTATATATATGTAATTATCTATATAAATTGATAGGATGAAAGAATAATTAAGTTGGTAATAAAGAATATAAATAGAGAAGTAACAGTCATCATTCTTTAAAAGGTCATCCTTACCTTTCCAGACGAATGATGGGCATATATTTGAGTGTGGTTTGTAATGAAGAGACGGGTTGGGTATGTTTGGATAATCCATTATGATTAGAATGGCTAAGAAAGTTAATGATTACCCTCTATAGGAATCGTTCATCAAGTTTAAATAACCCAATTTTGTTGACTATAATGGCAATGAGAACTTGATTAGGTAATGATTCCCTTTCAAAGGTAACTACCATCACTAATCATTCCACACACACACTCACACACGCTCATATATATACCTCTGAAGAACTGAGTGAGGAAGTAGACATCTATTCGGTCCATTCATTGTTCGATAAGCGTGTAGCTGTCGTCAGCACATTACAAGAACGATTGAATGATTGATTGAGGTATTAGACCCATACGAACTTCTCTATATTGATGAACATTCCTTTTCCAGAGATTGATGGTGCATTAGGTGGGATCCAGTCGACGGCCATTGGTACTGAACCATCGCGTATTACAATCTTTTGTCCAATGTGCTCGAGATACTCTGGCTTGATCTTGTCGGAGTCGTTGTACCAGAACTTGACCTCATTGAATCCATACTTGCGTGCTTCGGCCACTGCCAGATCGATCATTGTCTTAAAGTCCTCCTTGTTGGCCGCTGTCAAGTGGAAGATGTACAACTCTCTGTCTCTAAAGTCCTGGAACCAGAACATTGACGAGTCGGTCGCGTTGATCTTGACACCAAAGCATGTTGGCACTGGTTGGATTTGAAGAGACTGGGAATAGAGTTGTACTTGCGACATGTGCCAGGCAACGCGCTCTGGCGTGAGCAACTTGCCAAACAAGTGTGTGGGTATGCCATCGGCGGCATTATTGTCCGGGTGCTGTTGTTGATTGAGTTGTTGGCGGAAGTGTTGCCACCTCTCCTTGAACACCAGTGTCGTCTTCTCAATCTCCATGTGTACAATTGGTACATAGTTGGACGAGTCAATCATTGTGATGTCTGTGCGGTCAGTGGCAGTGGCAGTGGCAGTGGCAGGGTATTGTGACAGATCGATGATCACTGATTGCCTTGAGTACTCGGTCCATCCACACTTGGCGTAGAACTGTGGGTTGATGTCACTGTAGAGGTCAACGAATATGGCACCCTCTCTCTGACATTGCTCGCGCAACATATTCATCATTATCGATGCGTATCCCTTGCCCCTATACTTCTCAGAGACGAACACACTGGCAACAGACTCTGATCTTCCACGATGCATAGTAAACTGATCGTCATCAATATAACAATATGCAGAGTTCTCACCATATGTCTCACATGATGAGACGGTCTTGCCTGTGAACACATTGACGCATGTTAGTATGTCGTGTGATTGATTGATTGATTGGAGTGTGACACATACCATCGTATAACAAGACCCATGGCCTGTGATTGGTCACTACAGCCTTGGAAACGACCTCTCGGCCCCAGTATTGTTCGGGAGTTAGTGGCTTGCCCCATTGAGGATAGCTATCAAAGGTGTTCTGTTTGAACTCATCATCAGTTGCCTGACGAAGTGTGTATTGAGGTGTAGTTGTAGTTGTTGTTACAGTATCTGTTTGTTCTTGCATCTTATCTACTAATGAGTGATTGATTGGTCAATGGACGTGAGTTAGTGATTGTTTGGTGGGGTAGACCATTCATTCATTGAATTGATCAAAGTGATCACATGATATAGATATATAACAAACAAAGCAATGACTACAACATCACCATCATCAATGATGATGTTAAAGTCATTAAAGGACATTGATGATATGAATCAAGTCAATGGATTGACAATCGATGAGATTGAGAGGAGAGCAAGAAGGATAAGTGATAACACAACGGATACACAATGGAGATATAGAAGCTTTGAAGGATATCTAGGTCCAAATGAATCGTTAAAGGATCGTATCAAAAAGGATTGGTTACTGTTGGATCAATGGAATGATACAATGAACAAGAAGAAGATTACACATGTTGACGTGGCACATTACCTCAATGACATTATCAAACAATGTGAAGACACAAGGACCAAGCATCAATACGGTCCAATGACACCAATAACAATCGATTACAATGTACCTGAAGAATTAAGATGTGATGGTGATGGTGATCAACAACAACATCAACAGAGGCTAACAATAACGAAACAATTGTTCAATGGATACCAATACTCATTGTTCTACAATGAGGTCAATGTCGATGATGTCAATGGCAATGTCAAGAAGGATGGAGGATTGATTGTAAGATTGTTTGGTGGCAAGAAGAGGACAATGGAGCAACAGTATCAAGAGCAACAGTTGGAAACAGAATATTGGAATAGCAAATGGAACTATGAGTACACAATTGAGAATGTGACATCGACAAAGATGGATAGCGAGCAGTTGTTGATAAAGGTTGCAGGTGGACCAAAGTGTGGCATCATTCAATATATCGAGAGAATGGGATTCTATGAAGGTGACGAGTCCAATGAATATCGTATCGATCCAATACTTCTGTTGTCAATGATATCTGGAGTGTCCTGTTGTGACACCAACACTTCATCGATGAGCAAGAGACAACAACTATTCCAACAATCTATGTATCTAAAGTATAATACTGAACTACTATATAAGAGACAATTGATCGATATCCAACAACATGGTCAACAACAAGATGAACATGAATTACAAGAATTACGACAAAGAGTGGAACTACTTTTACAGTTGACTAAGAGATACAATGTATTATTAAGTGATAATATTAATAGTAATAGTAATAATAATATTATTAATGTATAAATGAATGTAGTTAAGATCGATCCATTCAATCTTGAAGTCGACTCGCAAAAGTATCCAACTCAATCTTGTGTTTTTACCAAAGTTTGGGAAGTTTGCGACCTTCTTTGTGTTGAATTAACCGACCGCCACACACCACACGCGCTAATGTCTAGAAGGGCGACAACATGACTTCACCGCCATTCACGATCTGTGCGTCATGTTTGAATAGGACATCAGACTTGGTGAATTGACCAGTGGACATGTCGACGATATAGAGCAACTTGGGTTGATTGTAGGTGTGGTTCTTGGTCTCGACATAGGCAGAGAGGTACCCAGTGGCAGGCTCAAAGGCAAATGGATACATGGCATATGGTATGTAGTTGACGGCAACGCCAGACTCTTGAATGATTGGTGTGACAGCAAGTGAGACCAAATCAATTGATCCAATCCACAATGGGAAGTCCTTGGTGGTGTCGGTGCTCCTCGACACCAAGTTGGCGTACAACATGTTCTCATAGACAAAGATTGAGAAGTATCCTTCCTCTGATGGGTCGACTTTAACACCCAGGGTAACTTGAGATTGCTTGACAGACTTTGTCGACACATCATACTCTGTCAACACGATCCTAGAGTTCTCCTCAAGAGCTGCAACATAGAAGGTCTGACTTGAAACCTCATAGAATGATCCAACATTGATGTACTTTGATGGTGTTGAGAATGCAGTGAATGTCCTGTTAATTGATTTGGTTGATTGATTAGTATGTTTGATTGATAGAGTGAGTGAATAGCTCCATAATCATAAACTTACATTTCACTTGCTGAGGCGGCAATAACACCGAGGACATTGGAATCCTCTTCCTTGGCAAGATAATAGACAGTCTTGGTCACTGGATCGTATCCATAAAGTCCCTCACCAATTGGCTCATAATACCAATCATTTGGCTCATGAATGAATTCAGACACTGCGGTCAAAGAGTTTGGCTTTATGATCAATAGATTGAGTTAGTATGATTGATTGAATGAATTAGATTCCTGATTGATTGAATACATACTCCAGCGTTATAGGTCATCACTTGAGTACAATATTCAACTTTTGCCTTGTCACACATTATCTTGGCAAAGATTGTGAACTCTCCTCCATAGTTACCACCAGTGGTACAGTCAAGAATGGATAGGATGTCGAAATACTCTGGTGTATCACAATACTTGGCAACAGTCTTTCCAGTCTGTAGATCGATCTGATTATAACTCATCATATCAACCCAATTTGAATAGATTACATTCAACTTTGATGGTGGAATAAATGTTGATCTAGTCGCAGCCACCATCATCAAAACTAAGGACACAAGTCCAAATATTCTACTATATTTGTTATTCATTTTTATAAGTTAGGTATAAAAATATTTGATTATTATGTATATGATTGCTTGATTAGATAATGAGTACTATTTGTAGTTGTGGATGTAGTTGTTGTGATGGATCTATTTGACCATCTGATTGTCGGTCGGAGTCCTATTGTGGAACCACCTCTGAACAAAAGATCTTATTTTGCGAGCCCACTATCGAGTGTAATTTTGCGTTTTGGTTTGCGACTTGTCTTTTTTTGGCTCTGAATCAAAGATGGTAACCAAGTTGATCCAACAAGGTCGACACTCACCTAACTTGATGGGATTAAACCTTTATGAATGTAACAAGTAACTTTCACGTTACCAGTGTTATACTCCTTTAACTATTCTAATCATATAATAGAAACTTCCTACCAGTCTAAAGAATATTCATCTGAAATTTCAATCACCATAACTAAACCATTCAATCAATCGACTCAATCATTCAACTAATTCATCAACCAACATTATCAAGAACTTAGAATACACAACACAAACATGGTAAGTGATACTATTAATATTAATATTAATAATAGTAATAATAATATTATTATTTAATGAATGATATCCATTGATCCATCCATTAATGAGTTCTTCTACTACACACACATGCACACACACACTAACACTTGCGCTCAAGTCTAGTATGGTGACAAGATGATATCAGCTCCATTATCAATTGTGATCTGATTTTGGAAGGTGACGGGAGACTTGGTGAATTGACCATTTGACATGTTGACCAAGTAGAGAATGTTGGGATCATCGTAAGTAGCGTTCTTGGGCTGGACGTATGCTGAGAGGAATCCAGTGGCGGGCTCAAAGGCGAATGGATACATGGCATATGGTGAGAAGTTGACAGAGACACCCGATTGCTGGATGATTGGGGTCACTACATTGGTCTCCAAATCAACTGATCCAATCCACAGTGGGAAGTCCTGCTCAGAGTCGGTATTCTTTGATGCGACGGCTGCGTACAACATGTTGTCATAGACAAAGATTGAGAAGAAGCCTTGGTCCGAGGGATCGACCGACACACCCAAGCTCATAGCAGATTGATTGACTCCGGAGTTCAACACATCATACTTGGTGATGGTGAGTCTTGAAGTTTCATCAAGCATTGCAACGTAGAATGACTCGGTAGAGGCATCATAGAATGATCCAACATTCACATAGTCCTTTGGGGTGGGGAACACATTGAATGTCCTATATGTTTGATTGATTGATTGATTGATAGAATGATTGATTAATATATTGAGGTATTGGAATAGTTCCAGAAGGTGTTTATACATACTTTGATGGTGGGCTTCCTGAGGCAGCAACAACACCTATCATCTTGCTACCTTGGTCCTGGGCAAGATAGTAGACAGTCTGGGTCATTGAGTTATATCCATAAAGTCCCTGACCAATTGCCTTATTATTCCAATACTTTGGCTCTGGGATGTATCCAGTCACTGGAGTGATATTGTTAGACTATATATATTTGATTGTTTGATAGATTAGTTAATATGTTTGAAATATGGATGGATTGAATGACTCAATAAATGATTGATACATACACCAGAGTTGTAGGTCACGACTTGGGAGCAGTACTCAAGGTTAGCAGTGTTACACATGACCTTGGCAAAGATGATGAAATCTCCACCATAACCTCCACTGGTCTTGCAGTTGAGCATGGAGAGGATGTGGAAGTACTTGGGAACGTCACAGTATTGCTCAACAGTCTTTCCAGTCTGAATATCAATCTGATTGTAACTCATCAAGTCCATCCAACCAGAATACAGCACATTCAACTTTGTTGAATTGACAGCCGCCGCCATCAATACAATGGACATCAATCCAAATATTATTCTAATATTTTTGTTCATTATTATTATTATATTGATTATAATTGTGATAATAGTTATTATTATTGTTGTTTGGATGGAATAATTGATACAAGATTCGTTGTATTTATATTGATCACCTCCCCAATCTTTGGTAAAAGATAACTTTGATAAGTTTGATAAGATTGAAAGTCAAAGGGTACCCCCGTTTAGATTTCAAATAGATATTATCTCTTAGCTTTATAAGTTTTCCACCGTTTACGAGCACACTCTCGTAATTGTTAACATTGATCAATTGATAGGGTCACGTCACAATCCAAAATACGATAAATAACAACATCAACAACAAGGTCACGTCACTCACTTTGATTGGTGGGAATATCCTTGTAACTATATATGCAACAACAATGTTATAAGAATAAATGTTAATATTTACTTCAGTTACATCTGTTATATTTGCAGCATCCATCTAATTTCCAATCACTTGATTGATTGAAAGAAATCAACCCAATACAATCCATCCCGTCCGTCAATTGAATATTCAACAGAACATTCAATATTATCCATCGTAATTTTAAATTAATAAATTAAATAATAATAATAATAATTAATAAAGATAATGAACATTTTATTTGTTCCATTTTGTGTAATTTTATATTTGAAGTATTGTTATTTTAGTCGAGATCCATGTTGGCATCCTTGGCAGCGGCTGGTGCTGGTTCGGCAGACTCCTCGGTGGCGGGTGGTGGAGTCTCAGTCTGGGGTGGTGGAGTCTGTGGTTGGGCTGGCTCAGCCTTTGGTGTCTCAACCTTGGGTGGGGCGGGCTTTGGCTTGTTCAGGATGGTCTTGGCCATGTACTCAAACTGCTTGATCTTGGTGTTGACATCGGTGACGTTGACAATGCATGCGGCAGTCTTTGGCAAGGACCCTTGCTTGGTGACCAGCTGGTCGACCCAGGCCACCAACTGGTCGGCCTCGTTGATGATCCTCTCCTTGTCCTCCTTGGCGATGTGCTCGTACTTCTCGACTGGGGTGAAGGCTTCGTTCTTGTAGAAGCTGGCGGCGTCACGCAGACGCCTGACCACCTCTGGGTAGGCCTCACGTTCACCGCGACGCTTGATGATGGGTCCTCCAACGTTGTCCAACTCCTCAAACTTGGCGACGTACACTGACTTGGTGGCGTCCTCGCCGTCTGCGTACAGCCAGTCCTCGGCGTTTGTCAGCATGGATGTCAGCAGGGACGACTCCTCAGCGGTGGCGTACTCCTTCAGTTCTCCGTTGAGCTTGGCTCTCATATCGTAAATATAGCTCTCGACTGCGTTCTTCTTGTCGGCGGTCTCGGTGGCGAGGACGTCGGTGGCGTGCATGCGTCCCTCCTCCTCGATCTCCTTCTGCAAGTCAGCGAGGTTGTTCATTGGGATGTTGACCTGGTACTCCAGGGCAGTCTCTCTGACCTTGACCTTCTTTGGCTCCTCCTTCTTGGCCTCGTCCTTCTTCTCCTCTCCCTCAGCTGGGGCGGCGTCGGTCATCTTGACGTCCTCCTTTGGTGTCTCGGCCTCCTCTGGCAAAGTCTCAACGAGCTTGACCTCATCGAGATGGAAGATTCCGTGGACGTCCAACCAGACTCTTGCCTTGACGGTGGACTTGTTGGTGAAGGCTGGCACGTTGTTGACGGTGATGGTCTGGAGGGTGCCGTAGGTGGTGCTGACGACCAGCTGGAATGGCTCAGCCTTGGTGACGGGGAATGAGAAACGGATTGGCTTGGCAGAGGGCAATGGGGAGGTGGCGTTGAAAACGGCGAGGTTCTGGTCGCTTGAGGCAGACTTGAATGAGACCTGGATTGGGAAGGAGGCAATCTCGTGAATGGCGAATGGACGCACCTTGAACACTGGCGACAGCATGGCGCACTGGAGCGAGCAGCCTCTGCAAACAGACTCCTCAGAGTTGATGGTCTTGGAGAGCTCGCGGCCAAGGAACTCAGACAGCTTCTTCTGGACAGAGGTGGAACGCGTGCCACCTCCAGTGATCTCGACGGTGGCGAACTGGTCGGCAGACATGCCGGTGATCTCGAGCACCTTTCTGACTGGTGCCAAGATGGCCTCAAGGTCGGAGGCGACCAGAGCCTCGAATTGATCACGGGTCAGCTTGCCCTTGACGTCCTTATCCTCCATGAGCGAGTCGATCGAGATGGGCACCTCAAAGTTCGCCGAAAGCATCTTCTTCATCCTCTCGCAGGCCTGTAGAGTACGGATCATGGCCTTCTTGTTCTCGTAAATGTCGATCTTGTAGTTCTGTTTGAACTCGGCAGCAAAGTGCTTGAGCAGAGTCTGGTCAAAGTTGCGTCCACCAACATCCTTCTCAAATGCTGTGGCCATGACGTTCAGCTGACCCTTCTTGTAGGCGACGGCGGCGACCGAGGTCGAGGCGTCTCCAACATCGATGAACAGCACCTTGAGGGGGTTGTCCTCTGGCAACTCCTTGTAGATGCCGTAGGAGAGCGCGGTGGCGGTGGTCTCGTTCATGAGACGAGTGATGTTCAGACCGGCGATCTGGCCGGCGTTGAGGAGGGCGCGGCGCTGGTACTCGGTCCAGTAGCCTGGCACTGAGATGACCACCTCTCTAAGGGGGGCCTTGGCGTAGGCCTCTGTGGTGCGCTTGAGCTTGCCAAGCAGCATACCGACGACGGCGGTGGCAGTCAGCTCGCGCTGCTCTCCGCACAGCGACACATTGAATCCAATTTGTCCATTTGGAAGCTCCTGGTATGAGAAGCACTCCTGCTTCAGCTCCTGCTGCACATCCTTGAAGTTGACTCCAATATATCTCTTTATGTTTGTAATTGTGTTTCTAATGTTTCTCAAATACTATGATTGATTGGAATGATATGGAATGATTGGATGGATGTTAGTTTGAATGATCGATCACATGATGTGATTGAATGTGCGAGGTGATTGGACTTACGTTTGTTTGAGCTGGCTCACCAAGATATCTCTCCTTCTCACCGAATGAGACGAGTGATGGTGTAAGACGATTGGAAACCTCGTTGGCAATAACATCGATGCCTCCCTTTTGTGCAACGGCAATTGTGCAGTTCTTAACACCGAAATCGAATCCGACGACAAACATCTTATTATATTCCTGTGGTTGGTGATTAAAGTTATAATATATCTAATTAAAATATATATGTGTATGTGTGTGTATTATGAATATATGTATTTATCTTTGTTTGATAGATAGATATATATTATGAGTGAATGAGTGATGTTGTTAAATGCGATGCATACTGATACTCTCCCTTGGGCTTTGAAGTTGGTGTTGTTCGTCAACACGAGTCATTCATTTTATTTTCGAGGTCTGCCTGACTCGCACACACTCTTTACCCCACATGTTCTCTCAATCTAATCTGCAAGAAATTCCTCGTGCAACTGCACGCGAAATTTCATTGATATCCACAGTGTTTCCCTTTGAACTTCCAACGAACAACACTCGTCCTCTCTCTTAATTCTCTCTTCAAGTTCAAACATCTTAACACTTACATTCAAAGATTATTACATGTATATATAGTTGTAATTAGTTAATAGTATAATATCATATTAAGTATAGATAATAATAATAATAATATAATATAAACAATGATGTTAGGACCACCAGCAACTCAAAAGAAGTCAACAACTGACGCATCTTCTCCAGCGACAACGACAACGACAACGACACAGAATAAGATTGTTCCAAGATCATCTTATGATGTACCGAGGGATATTGGACCTGGATTGCTCAAGTTCTGTTTGACACATACAGACTCACCGAATTTGAAAGAGACAGTGTTGACAGACCGTGACCCAAAGGATTATGAATGGTTGCGCGCTGCATTCGACAACTTGGAGGACGACGCCAAGAAGATGACCAAGATCAACGACATACTCAAGAACCCCGAGTCCACACCTGGTCAGCGCTGCTCATCACTGGACGCATTGGAGTTCTTTATCGAGGATATTGACAATGCAGGCGACTACATCAAGATTGGTGGCGTGCCTATTTTGTTGGACTTGATCAAGGGCGAGGACAGGGACACGCGTGCCAGAGCAACGTTGTGTCTCTCAATCATCACACAGAATGAGGAGTCGATTCAAAAGTATTTGAACCAGCTTGGCGTTGGCGACATTATATTGGGACTGCTGAGCAGAGAGACCAACGCATTATGTCGCGAGAAGTTCCTCTCATTGCTGAGTGCGCTGGGCGCCGCTGGACTCATTGACAAGGACCATCCCGAGAGAATGGAATCATTGATGATGCTATGTGTATCATTCCTCACACCAGAGGTCGACATTTACATCCCATTGGATAGCAGCACTGCCAACAACAACGCTGAAACAGTCAAGGAGACATCAACAAAGCATGTTGTTCCAAACAGTGTCACTGGAATGATCAAGGCAACACATATATTGAGAAAGATACTACATCTGCATCCGGCACTGAAGGCCAAGGCAAACGAGTGCGGCGTACTGGAGGCTTTGGTCGGCCTCGTGCACAGCTTCAACAACGCCAAAGTCACAGACTCTCACCAGGCCATTCTGTGTGAGAAGTGCGAGGACACACTGCTCGAGCTGGTCAAGGGCAACCAAGACAATCTGGTCGAGTGCAAGAAGCTCAGGCTGCTGGATGAGGTTAGCGCGAGACTGAAAAGTCTTGACAAGTTCCAAGAGGAGTACGAGCAGGAGCTGACCGTGTTGCGCGCGCTATCCAATCTGTTGGTGCAATAGTCGCCCGCAGCGAATAAATCTTCGCCGTGAGTGGCATCTTTATAAACTACATTCATTCATTCGTTCGTTCGATCAATCATGCTTTATTGGATGGGGATGGCGAAGAACCTGTGCCAGAGAACACACTGGTCGAGCCCATGATGTACTTGATGTTGGTCACCATGTACTTGAGTGCTTTGGTCCAGTTGACTTCGGAGTTGCCAGTGACTCGGATCGTCTGGAATCCGTTGCTGCCGCCAATCTTGTCCTTCTCGATCTTGAATGGGAACACGGTGTTCTTGAACAGTGAGCACAACTCGTTGACGCAACCCAGGAAGGCCTCCAGGCCAATGTCAAACTTGTGCTCTCTGCTCCAAATGAATGATCGGAAGTAAATATCATCTCCACCATACAATGGGAATGATTCCTTATCGTTCTTTGATTGGATCAATGGTTTGTTGCCCATTGGTATCAGCTTGTGTCGTTGGAAGACGTAGTTTAGCTGCTTGGCAATGGTATGAACAAGAAGGACGATCTGCCCGATGGCGCCATTGATCTCGTCCCACTCCACCTTGTTCTTGGGCAGCGTGCCCAGTCGCATGTCGTTGATCTTTACAATGGTGTGCTCGTCCACCTTCTCGAATGTGATGTGGAATGCCTCCTTGACGATGTTGAAGTCGTTCAGGCCGTCCATCTCGGTCTTGCACAGCTGGTTCTGGTTGTCCAGTATACGCTTGTCCGTGACGAGGTCAAAGTACTGCTTGTAAAAGTTGTTGACATTGTCATAGTGCGCTCTCTCCTCTGCCTTGATCTCCTTGTGCTTGGCGTCCAACTTGAGACGAATGTCCACAATATCATCCTTTGTCCTCTCCAATGATAAGTTCTCCTTCATCAATTCAATGTTCTCCTTGTCGAGCTAATGATTGATTGATTGATCGAGTGAGTGATTGATCCAACTTCCAAACATGCATGGATACATACTCGTTCGATTTCCTTGTCTAGGTCTTCATTGCTCAATGATTGGAGGTCGTTGAACTCCTTGGTTATCTTGGTTGTGGAGATGGGAGTGTGGTGCCCTGACTGGGGATGGTGCTGTGGATGCTGCTGCTGCTGTTGATAGTGTTGCGAGCCTGATGAACTGAGACTGCTCAACTCCTTTGTCGATATTTTGTTGTCGGCGATAAACTTGGAGTAGGTCGCGTGATCCTTGAGTATCTCTCGATTCATCCTCTCCAAGTACTCTTTGAGCGTTGATATACATGGGCCACACAGCGTGATGTGATGTGGCATGGCATTGGCGGATGGCGAGACGACAGTGGTGGTGGAGGAGGTGGTGAGCGAGTTGGTAGGCGACTGTGACGAGGGTGAGGGTGCAGGCACGATTGAGTTGAAGTAGCTGATGGGTAGCACCTCGCGATTCGACAGAATCACCGAGATGAAGTTGTGGCTCTCGACAAAATGTAGTAGTTGTGATGTGTTGGTGAAGGTTTCTGTTTGGACCTCGCGCACATTGGCCTTGGTGTAGTATATCAACACGCCCTGCTCGTCGAATGAGAGGATAAATGAGTACCTCTTGCTATGCAGTTGATTGATGTCGCCAGTCGAGTCCTTTGTGTTGACCAAATGGATGCACTGATGATTCCAAAGATGGAAGAACATGGGATCCAAGTACAACTTCTTGATAAAGTATGGTATCACTTCCTTCAAGTATGTGTTTGGGTTTCCTGATGGTATTGATTGAGTAAGTTGAGTTAAGTTGAGTGATTGAGTGATCATGATGATGACATTCATACGTTTGAGTAGTGATTGGAGTCGGTCTACTTCCAGCTTGGACAATTCCCTGGTCTGTTTGGGTACCATGGATAGCAGATATTTGATATTATTTACAATGTAGACGAGGTAGAACTTGTCCTCCTTCTGTAGCAGTGATTGTAGCTCGGAGCAGAAATGATATACCGAGTGAATGAACTGCTTCTCCTCGTTGATAACAATGGGTTTGTTCTTTACATGGAAGTATTGAGGTGTCTGTGATGATGAATGAGTCACCAACAATGTAATGCCTTTGATCGGGTCGCAATACTTGATGAACTCTGAATGAATGATCAAGGTATTAGTATGAATGAATGAGTGAGTGATGGAGATGGGGATGGACACATACCAAGGAAGCTCTTGGTGAAGGTTAGAGTGATCCTCCACTCACATCCTAGTGGGATGTTCTTCTGTCTGGTGATGGCTATCTTGGCGTACTTCTTCAAAGAGTCGGTGAAGAGTACTTCTGGCGGAGCCAGAGGTGGCGCCACTGAATGGAGGAACTTCAATGTGAACTGTTGTGTTGACTTCTCCAAGTTGTTTAGTGTGTGATTGAATATACAAAGGTATCCCCTATTATTGATGAGTTGGCGAGTGATAGGATGGTCAGTATCAGTCGTCCATCAATCAAACCAGTGTCATTCAATCAAACATACTTGAACTGAGCCGTTGTTGTCTTGTTCTGTGTGTCCAACAGGTCATTCTTGATCAAGGTTAGATGGTCGTACATCATGCGGATGTTGTCGCCAAGTCTGGTGAAGATGGCAATGTCGAGGGTGGATGAGAAGCGCTCGAGCTCGTCCAGAAAGGTGAGGATCTCTGTGAGGTGCAGCATGTAGTTGTGTCGCTCCAGATCGAGTTGCGTCAGTATGTTGTAGTACATGGACGAGAGGTTCTCGGATTGATTGTAGCACGAGATGATGTCCTGGTCGACGGGAATGGGCGGCGTGATCGAGATGACATTCTGCTGACTCTTGTACTGCTTGAGCCTGTCCATGCTCTGCGCAAAGTCGACGATCTCGTGCTCAAACTGATGATAGCGTCGCTCGCTGTCTTTGGCGCAGTAGTGGCACTTCTTGTCATGCCCGCCATGCACGGACGATGAGGTGCCAATGCCTATTGAGGTTGGCGACGTCGAGAAGGCGGGTGGAGCCGATGAGGAGGTCGTGTCTCCATAGCTGCCTACCTGATACACGCCTGTATCAAATGTGGACGACGGGTTGTGTGTCCTGCTCGCGCTGCTGCTGGTGCCACGTGAGTCCATGAGTGTGGAGGATGAATGTGATAGGTAGTCCTTGGGTGATGGTGATGATGGTGAAGTGGATGATGACATCAAGTGTTGATGGGCGCCACCAATCAATGCCTCCAAATTACTAATGAAGCTATGCTTTCGAAATCCTCCACCTCCACTACTCGCGCGACCCTGAGGTATATTGATTGGATTTGATGATTGTACTCTGCCACTACTACTACCACCGCTGTCGACAATACCAATGCCACCATCATTCAAAGGATGATTATGTTGTGATCCGCGAGGTGATGTATAATGTTGATGTTGTTGAGGTGTTTGAGGTGTCTGTTGTTGTTGTTGGTTTGTGCCGCCTATTGAGTTGCGTACTAATACCCAATCGGATGTTCCTGCGGCTGGCTCCCCAGTTGATCCATCATCACCTCCTCCTCTTCCTTCTCCACTATATCTATTATTGTTGTTATTGTTGTTGTTGTTATTATCATTGTTTTGTTGATATTGCTGTTGCTTCTGTTCATTCTTTCTCGTATATGACATTAAGGGTAAGGTTTAAATATCTCTTTGAATCATTAAATATATATATATACACATTGTACATGTAAAGTGTTTAATTAACAATGAAGTGAAGTGAAGTGATGTGATGCAATAAATTGCTCAAACTTACCCCCACACACATACCCTCGCAGACATACCCTCACACACTTACCCTTACCCTTGCCCTTGCCCTTGCCCTCACATCCATTAACTATCCTATCTATTATATATATATGTCGTGTATTATTATTATTTTATTGCTTCTGAGCAGAAACCTTCTCCTCTTGCTCAAGCTTCTCTTGTGCCAATCTTTGCTCATTGCGCTCTTGAGCCTCTTCAGTGACACGCTTCTGTACTTCCTTGAGCTTCTGCATGATGACAGCCACTCTGGCATCGGCAATCTCCCTGACCACACCGATCATGTCGATTCTGGATGGCTTCCACTCGACCTCTGTGTCAAAGTTGATCTGCTCCAGTGGTCGGAGGTCGTCTTCGGCCAGCTCGGGGAACTTGGACAGCCAGACGATGGGCGTGAAGAAGCTGACTTGCACGGGCTTGTCGTCGAGGTCCGGCAGACGGAACTCACCATCGATAAAGTACAGCGCATTGGCCAGGAAGAATGGAAGCGATGGCTCCACGTGATCGATCACAACACGCACATCGCGCATTGTGAATGTGTAGTTGATCTTCTCTGCACGGAGCGTGTGGAAGACGTCGCGGAATGACTCGATTGCCATTTGTGTGCCGTCCAGTCTCATATCATTCAGTGCTTCAATGTCATTGTTCTCAATTGATGATATCAAGCGATGGAAGTTGGCAAGCAATCCTGATAGTTTGATCGATTGATTGATTGAATGTCAGTGTCAGAGTGATGATCGATCGATCAATCAATCAAACATAACATACTCTTCTCTAACTTGTCTCTCTTGAATGGGATCATGGACTTCCACATGCTTCGCAATTTGAGTGGCGTGTAGGCAAGGTCCATGGCAAAGGTACGTTGTGGGAAGAGGTAGGTGTATGGGTTGAGGTAGCGATAGTCCTTGTTCTGTAGGGCCAGTTGCACCTGCTCACTGATTCGCTCCAATGGCTTTGGCTCACCAATAGTGAGATTGACACCAATGTCTTCATAAGTGATAAAGTGCGAAGGGTTGAATGGCACCAGCTCCTCGGGGTCATTCTTTCCCTGTTTCTCTGCCTCTCTTGCAACTATAGCCTCTCTCTCTGTCTTTAATTGTTTAATCAACTCATCTACTCCTGAAGAATAATGTCTAGCATTGTTGTATGTGTTGTTATTATTGTTGTTGGAAGAGCCAATGAATGAAGGACGTGGCATCCTAGCCATCATCTTTGATTGTTGGATGGCATTCGCACAACCTCTTTGTATGATACGTCTGCTACTGTTACTGAACATCGACATCATTATATATGTATATATCTACTCTATCTCTACTTTACAACTTCAAAGATGATCTCAATGTGTGTGGGCAAGACAACTTCAAACTTTGACTTGGGCCTGGGGTCCACTCAACCAATCAATCACGATCACAAGTACGTGGACGAATGGACACTGACATTACACAAAGAATAGAATGAATATATGAATGGATAGATCAAGTTAACTTAAGATGTTTATTTATTATTAATAATACATTGAATGGATGATAACATTGATAAACTGTGATGAAGAGAGAGATAGTTGAGTTTGGATGTTAGTATTGGTTGACATCGAGGGATGTAAGAGGTTATAAACAACAACAACAATGTTTGTTAGACGTGCGTCAGAACACAATTATGAGTCATAGGACCCTAGTCCTTCTCTTTAGAAGTGTCAGAATAAATAAAAGAGTTTCATCATCTAGGTCTAACAAACAATGTTGCTGCTTATAACCAACTTCCAAGTTACTATGATTGAGTATGATGTTACTTACTGTTCAATGTTGGAAGCTGTGTCTGTCTATCCCAAAGAGAGCGAGAGAGACACAGCAGGTCCAGTCCAGAACAGAATATATATATATATATATAATTATGTACAAGTATGAATGAAGGTGAATGAATGAATGATAGACTCGCTCAATCGCTTGATGTGATGGACTTTGATGAAAAAACGAAACGAAATAATCAGTCAGATTTGTTGGCGAAGTTCAGAGAGCGAGCAATGTTATTTGGAGGCCTGGACAGAGTTGGTAGCTGAGGAGGTGGAGGAAGGCCGCGATCCATAATACTTGGGACATAACTCGGGTAGCCATGAAGGTTCAATCGGTATAACATTGCGTACGAATGCTTTGGACGTGACTGTCAGTTCGTTGTATAGTATATAGTCGGGCTTGATGTCAAACATGAATGACGTCGGATGGATGTGTATCTCCCTATTGTCAACCATCGTGCGATACTTCTTATCAGGTTGCAGTGCTGCCACATTCAAGAAGAATCCAGTGATGAAGCATCTCCTCACACGTTCCAATTCATTGCCACAGCTTTCAATCTTCATATTCGAGTTCTGGCAATACTCCAACAATTGATTGAATACATTCTATATGATTGTTTGATTAGTTGGGGAGGGTCAGTGATCGAGTGATTGAGTGATTGGAATAGTGCCAGTGATACATACCACAACTTTGTCCATTGACTTGATGTTGATGAAGTGATCGTAACACCATTGTTGATTGCCATTCACTCGTTGGAACTCGCGGAATACGTTGAGAAGTGTTAGATGATCACCTTCGGCTGAGAAGAAGATCTTCTTGATCGCCTCCACTTCCGACTTCTTGTCGCGTGGCGTGTAGAATATAGACTCGACCGACAGCATGCTGATAACAATCAGCACCTCCTCCACACATTCAAACTCTTCCGACTTGATCAATGTCTTGCTGTATATTGGCTCCAGGGGGAACTGCGACATCTTGCGTCCAAGTGTCGTCAGCGCGCCACTGTGATCCAGCGCGTCCAGACAATAGAGCTGCTCGAGCGACTTCTGGATGGCCGACAAAGGGGGTCGCTCGAGGAAGTCAAAGCCGAGGATGTCATCGACGCCAATGGTCTTGAGCTGCAGGATGACGTTTGCAATGTTTGATCGCTTGATCTCGGGGATGGACGACTCGTCCAGCTTGCCGTACGTCTCCTCGGTGTACAGGCGGTAGCACTGACCCGGGAACTCACGACCCGCACGACCCGTACGCTGCTGCGCCGACGCCTTGGAGATGGGGATGACGGTGAGCGAGTCGACACCAATCTTGGGGTTGTAGAGGCGCGACTTGACCACGCCCGTGTCCACCACGTATCGAATGCCATTGATTGTGAGTGAGGTCTCTGCGATGTTTGTGGCAATGATGACCTTGCGCGTGCCCTTGGGTGCGCGCTCAAATACCTTCATCTGCTGCTCCTGTGGCATGGCGGCGTAGATAGGGCACACGAGCAGCTTCTTGGCGTTTGGCGGCAGACGTGGAATGCGCTCCAGCAGCAGCTTCTCCAAGTTGTCAATCTCCTCGCGACCTGTCAAGAATACCAAAATATCGCCATTGTCATCGTCATCGCTGCCATCCAATGTTGTTATCATTGCATTGTTATCAGTGCCATTCTGTAACTCCAAGTGAATCTGCAACACAGTGACTAATGCGGCGTCCAAGTAATCCTTCTGCACTTCGCTCGAATAGAACAATCGCACGGGGAACTGTCTTCCCTCAATGTATAATATGGGTGCTCTTTGTTTGATTGATCGATTGAATGATTGAATGATTGGGATAGTTCCAGTGATTGATTGATCGATCGGGTTAGTAAGTGAGTCGCTTGCGGGCCATGCATGACATTGTGACGCGACAACATACTTGTTAAAGTAGGCGGAGAATAGCTCAGCGTCGAGTGTGGCAGACATGATGACTATGCGTAGTGATGGTCGCTTGGCTTGGATTGACTTGATGAGCGCAAAGAGTACATCGGTGTTGAGTGTGCGCTCGTGCGCCTCATCCAATATGATCACGCTGTATTTGGATAACGAAGGGTCGATCATCGCCTCACGCACCAGCATACCATCTGTCATGTACTTTAGCTTGGTCTGTTCATTGGTCTGATCGTCGAATCGCACACAGTAGCCAACTTCATCGCCCAGCTTGCATCCGATCTCGTCAGACACACGCTTTGAGATGGAGATGGCGGCCACTCGCCTTGGTTGGGTGATGGCGATGACGCCCTTCTTTGTCCAGCCGTCCTCCCTCAGGTATTGAGGTATCTGTGTCGTCTTTCCCGTGCCCGTCTCTGATATCACGACAACAGTCTGATTCTTTCTAATATTATCTAGTAATGCATCTCTTGCAGTATATACAGGTAGTCTAACCTTTTGATCTTGTATCTCTTTTCTCTTTAACTCTAATGTAGCTTGATCAATTATTGTAACTTCTTCTTTATCTTTTGTTTGTTGTTGTTGTCGTTGTTGTTGTCTTCTTTGTATCTTTTGTTGTTGTTGAGGTTGAGGTTGATGTGTCTTTGGTTGTTGTTGTGATTGTTGTTGTTGTTGTTGTGATTGTGATTGTTGTGGCTGTTGCTGTTGTTGACGTTTCTCCTTCTTCTTCTTTCTCTGTGATAGTTGTTGTTGTTGCTGGTAGGCAGCAGGTGTAGGTGGAGGTGGAACCATTATATCTTATTAACTTGTTATCTAACAAACAAACAACCAAACAATAAGAATGAGACCGAAACTTTCGTTTTTTGGCCTTTGAGTTGTTATTTGAATTCTTTGTTTCCAAAACAGGACATTTCCATGGAACATTGATCAAATAATTTATTAATGTATTAGTTACTATCATCATCATATTAATGTGATATAGACACATTTATTTTGTTTAATATTATAGGTCCGAAATCGATCATTTCTGATGAATTGATTGGGCTAGTTCCCCCATTAAGAAAGGATAATTGTGAAGAAAGGTCTCCGACAATGTTAATGCGAGTGATAGTTGTGTTGAGAATCAGAGCATTGATAAACCTTGGCTAAACAGGGCTAAGAAGATTGTTTGTGAATGACAGGTGACCTATACCTGTTTTGTTTGTTGCAAGTAGACAATCGCTGAGGCTCTCTAGTTTTTCATTGTCAATGGAGAAGTTTCTAAATGCCAAATGTTCAATTGTACGATTATGACCCATCGAGATAAACAACTCGGCACTATATGCCTCCAAAAGATTGTCCAAAGTCAGTGATCTGAGGGCAGAGTGTGTCGGAGGGAATCGAGGAAATCTGTCCAGTTGGCGGTACCACATCCTGAGATTGATACCTGGTATCTCGATATATGGTTGGCCTCTTTGGTTAAAGTCAACCATAGGTGCTATTAACGATAATGAAACAATGGGACATGATGGCGTGCAGACGTATTTGAGAAGATCGATTGTTTGACTGGAATCCATTTCCTTTGAGTCGCGGCAATGAAGTGGAACGGCAAGATGTGTGAATCGTTGTGTTGCCAGTAATGAGTTAACTAGTGTGATATTGGACACCGGAACGTTAAGCGATAGTTTTGTGATATGCTATTTTGAAATGATTTCCTTTACGATGTGATCTGATGAATAACGACCTGGAGGAGGTGGGTCATATTGTCCCAAGAAATAGTCTTCACCGTCTGCATAAATCGGCTCCAATTCATAAAGACCAACAGTGGCAGTGATTGAGTTGATCCTACTGGTCGACCTACTTATCATCTGAAGTAAGTTATCATCGTCTGGATCGCTGGTGCATAAGTTATCCATGTAAAGAAGTCTGATTGAGCGTAGTGATGGGAGAAGTGAGACCAACTCGGTGAACTCTTGTTTACCCCGGACACCTTCTCGACATGGAGGAAAGTCTCCACATTAATCAAGGAGATGCGCCATCGGTTACCAACAATGATGAGATGCCGAACTTTAATACCATCCGAATGAATCGAATCGTAGAATGTCCGCAAGACACATTCGTTGGCGAGCGGGGAGCCAGTCACGCTTGTGGCTGGAAATCACCAAGACACAGCCTGCCAATATTCCTGATGAGCAGCTGTCGTCTGGAGATGATGGAATGTACCAATGAAAGCGACCTATCTATGTCAATATATTGATCATAAGCTCTCTGGACACCATGTAGAACCAACGATGACAAACTAGAGCAATCGATGCCATTCTCTTGTCTTCGGAAGAGAGAAGAAGATAGTATATTATTCTGCGCAGATGGGAAGAGGTTGGCAAGATACTTGTTGTAGGCCCCATGCATGCACATCCTCATCGCGAATTATACTGTTATGATGGGAGAAGATGACAGGAGGAGGTAGAGATAAGTCCAATATTGTGTCTACGGCATTTATGAATATCTCAGAGTAATAATCACTAATATGAAGTTTACAATTACTTTGGAAATTATTTTTACTTCACAAGTATACTTGGGCAATTATTTTGTCAATTCCAGATTAGTTGTTTTGAAAGGAGAGATGACAAATAGTTAAAAAAATGATCATACAAATAATTACTGTCATTTGATGATATGATTGAGTAAATCTCTTTGTAACTGAACTGTTCAGATACTAGTAGGGATGATGGTAAGAGTGTGAGTTTGTGTTTGTGTGTGTGTGTGTGAGTGGTCAACATCAAGTCAACCTACATCTTCCCACATCACATTCTAACCAATTATCAATTTATTCTATTATACAATTATTCGTTATCTGATATGAATGAATGATCGATCAAAGAAATAAAAATTATTGTATAAATACAATGATGAATGGACCAATTCCATTCAATTTTATATTAAAATTTATAAAGAATTATTATTATTAAATATGGATAATAGTAAATATTTAATTATATTACTATGTCTAATTATACAAATTGGAATATATAATGTTTCAGCAGATAATTGGTCTAATAATATTTATAAAGGACAATGTCGTTTTGCCCACAAATATACAGATGATCAATTATTAAATAGTAAGGTTGCTCGCCAAGCTTATGTCAAATCAGTTCTACATTATGAAGGAAATGTATGTTCATTCAAATCATACGATGGAACTATCCCACTCACTCAATCAATCAATCAATCAATCAAAAAAATAATATTTAGTATCACTCACATGGAGCAGGAATAAATGCCAAGTCTGGAATGACAATTGATGGTAGTAGTCTTGATCCTGTGACTGGTAACTTTACAAGACCAAGGTGGTATACGGTTGGAAGTAAGGAGTCGATTCAGTTGGCAATGCTGGCACTGGCACTCAATGGTGTGACGTCAGAGGGCTACGACCCACTCGACTACTTCCATTATCCAATCGACTTGACACCCGAGGAGAGGACATACATCAACACTGGCGATAGTAGATTGGACAATGTGTTGGGCACACTATATCGCAAGATCGCCACATTGGAGAAGTTCAACAAGGAGCTGCCAGGCTACGGTGGATACATTCCATGGATTGGTGTGGTTGACTCTGGACTGCGCCAGGAGGTCAAGGCCGACGCTTCTGTGCCCTCGTTGGACGAGGGCCAGATGGCCTGGGGCCTGTATGCGGTGGCTCACGTCCTGGGCAAGAAGCAGTACAAGGATCACACTCAATTGGGACTCCGCTATCGCAAGTACTTTGATCTTATGGCCGACAACGCGTTCACCATCTTCTTCAACAGGACGAAGAACTACTTTGCCATGTCGGCCTTTGTCGGCCAGAATGACAAGCCCGTAGCCGAGAACCACTATCGCTCGGATAGCGATTACCCGTCGGTCGGCCCATGGGACGGCGAGTGCATGGGCATCTTTGGTGACCTGTTCGCCAAGTTTGAGACGCCGGAGCAACGCGAAAAGGCCTGGACCCTGCGCATTGATTCAAAGGACTGGACCATCCCGCCCGGCACCATCACAGTGCAGAAGGGATGGACCTACTCGGCACACGAGGCCTGGAAGTACTTCCAGCTGCCGTACCACGACGTTCCAATCCAGCGACGTCTTCTGGCCAACTGCGAGAAGGCACGCACCTGGTACTCACACATCAACAAGATGCCCGGCTTTGGCAGCGCAGCGTACAATACGTCCGAGAACTATGTTACGAGCGTGGGCATACCCCCGCTCGCAACGGGACCCGTCCAGTACACCGACTTCTACACACCGTACGGAGGCTTCCCCGTGCTGATGGCCAATCACACGGTCGGTCTGGTGTGGTACAACAACATGTTGAAGGGACCCGCCATGCAGGGCCCGTACGGCTCGACCGAGTCGGCGCTGAATGACGGCACGGCCGTGTGTTCCAAGACATCATGGGATACCAAGGCATCTATTGTGGCCATCCTTGGAGGAACGGGTCACATTGTCAAGGAGGCCTTGATCCTCGATTGCAAGTGGCAAGCGTTCTACGATCGTATCCAGACCACCTATTCCAAGGCATTCCCAGTCTTGCTTGGGGAGGACATACCCTACGCTTTGCCAAACTATACTCCTGCTGCAAACTCGGCCAGACCAGACTATACCCTCTGCGCGGATTTATAGTCTTTGATTGATTGATATCAATGTTATTAAACTAATGATGATCAAGGGCATATCCATGTGTGTATGATCTCGATCGATTGATTGATTGATTGATATGTTGACTACCTCTTCTGGTCAAAGAATGCCTCGACTTGACCGCCAAGATGTTGTTGAACGTCGTGTTGGAACTGCTCGTAGGATGAATCTTGATTGTTGTCAATGCGTATGTCTGAGAGTGCGAGTACTGCGCCAACCTGTTGTCCATTGGGATCTGGGTTGTTTGTCTCTAGACCATCGATTCGAAGGAATTGTTCCAGACTGATTGTGTTATCACCCTGTCTTGCACGAGACTTTAGTCTTGCGTATCTTGTCTCTGGTGAGCAGTCTACACCAATCAAACAGAATGGATAATCCTTCTGCATCCTAAGTTGTCTAACCTCTTCAGGATGTCTGATTGAATCGATCACATAGTTTACATCCTTATTGCGTCCCTCTCCACCGCCACCACCAATAACCGTTTGTAATGCCATCGTTGCCAAGATACCAGGTCCATGTTCTGTTGGAGAGTGAGTGAGTGAGTGTTGGCGTGACTTGACTTATGCATCACATGCATGCCCTCAACTTACTATTCCTTAACTCATTGCCTATGTTTATTAGAGCTTCTCTTGACTCCTCTATATGTCTATTCTTTAGTTCTTGTCGAAGTACATCTGACAGAGAGAACACATGATATCCTTTATCTTTAAAGAATGAGCATACTGTTGACTTGCCCGATGCATTCAATCCACATACTCCTATAATCCTTCCTACTACTACACCTGTTGTCTTTGAGCTCATCTTATACATGTACTTATTTATTTGTTTGATGTTCAAACACATGTTGAATGAATGAATGAATGATGACTTCAAACCCTCACCCTTGCTCTCAACCACCAACCCTCAACCCTCGCCCTTGCCCTCGCCCTTGCCCTTGCCCTTGCCCTCATCCTCGCTCATTCATTACTTAATACATGTATGGACGTTTATTTAGATGATAGTAATAAACACCAGTCTAGTTGTGGAACAATGGTTGTTTGGTTATTGATCAACTTGGATACGATGTGTCCAGAGTAGATATCAGTATCATATACAGTTCCATTATCATCAATCTTTAGTGGACATGATACAAAGCCTCGAGGTATATGTTGAGAGTCGATGATAGGCCATGGCGAATCGAACTCGCCAGGCTCTTCACCAAATGGCACCGTGACCTTGGGTACATCTGCCTGCCACTTTCCATCCTCGTCGAATGCCATGAATGTTGTGATCCAGCCCGACAGCCATGTCGGTCCCGAGCCACCTTCACGCTTGTGAGCGATACGGTTCCACCAGGCGACGTCCGGATTGCCCTCGGCTGAGCGCACCATGTGATCAAGCACTGGCAGCAACATGTCTACCCATCGCTTCATGTGGCCATCCTTGGTGTCGAATGTGAGAAATCCTTCCAAGCGCTGTCTGATCAGTTTCCAGTCGTCCACCGAACCAAGCAGCGTCACTTTGGGCAGTCCGCATTCGAGCTCAAACACAAAGTCAAAGTACGCCTTGGTAGTGGACATCAAGGCGATCGTGCCGACAATCTTGTCGGTTGCGGTAGTTGTCGTGAAACCAGGCAGCACCCAGTCTCGGATTGAGGCGTCCTTGATATTCTCTGCGATCTTATCGGACATCATAAGAGTGAGCTCTTCATACGGTGCGCTGAACAATGAGCCGCCAGCTGAGACCCTCAACTCTCGCTTTCCATCGAATGTCACAAACTTGTCGCGCAACAACTCTGCATTGCCATTGACATAGTATGAGAACTGGGTGATCAATGCCAGCCACACATCATCCGGTCTGATTACCAAATGCAAATGATTACTATATGCCATCACAGCTGACTTTACGAATGAGTTGTGGCCCAGCCAAACCATATCATTCTGCTTGATACTCGATCTGATGACCACGGGCTCCTTCTGCTCACGCTGAATGTACCTGTTTGGATCAGTGTTGCCAACCAACTTTGAGTAGTCGAACTTTCTTGTTCTGATACCACTGTATGATGTTGGTTCAACCTTATCGTCTACAACAAATGTTATCTGATGATGTTCTTGTTCTTGTTCATAATGTTGTTGTTGTCTATTGATAGGCTTCTTGTATAACATATGATTATTCACTAGGACTGCATCACGCCTTGCCATA
Organism: Acytostelium subglobosum LB1; assembly: GCF_000787575.1. NCBI lineage: Eukaryota > Evosea > Eumycetozoa > Acytosteliales > Acytosteliaceae > Acytostelium > Acytostelium subglobosum. The sequence goes on along the minus strand of NW_012236513.1, from coordinate 343,979 downwards.
TCTTGTTGTTTATACGTGTATGAATACAGTATGACAACAAGTAGACTAGCAATGAGTATTGTATTCTTTGGTAACATTGTTATTGTTGTTGTAGTTGTTGGTTGAAGAGAGTGGCCATTAATGTTAACATGATTGAATATAAGTAGTAAGTATCCTATATATCTATTACATGTTCAATCATTCAATTATAAAGTGGTGACTCGACAATGATCCCCATTTTGTGTTGCCAACTTGTTTCCATTATCCGCAATCCCGCCAACAAACCCCACACATCCAGTCAGCCGCAACTGGTGACTCGACAAGTTATTATTATTATTACAACATATAATGGCAATACCTTTAATTAGTCATCGAAGAAGTCATCCATGTCCTCTTCAGGCGGCAGATAGTCAGCTGCCGAGGTGGGTGCAGCTGGTGTTGGCTTTGTTGTTGATGACTTGGATGCAGCGGCAGGTGCTGCCTTTGATGATGATGTCTGCTTCTGTTTGGTGACTGGTACTGAGAACACTTGTTTGTCCTCGTCACTGCTGTCATCTCCTTCGTCCTTTGCCACCAGAGTGTTCACTCCATCATCATCGTCGTCGTTGAACTTGACCACTGTTGGCTTGGCAACAGGTGACTTTACCTGTTGTGCTGGCTTCTGTGCACTTGTACTTGGCTTTGGTGATGTGGATACAACTGCCTGCTTGCTTGGAGTAGTTGATGGGGTTGTGGCTGTCTTGGCGGGTTGTACATCCTTTGCTGGCGTGACTTTGGCCGCGACAGGACTGGCAGCAACAGGTTGTGGCTGTGGTTTGTTTACCACTGGCTCGGGCTTCTTTACAGGGGTGGCGACAGCTGCTGGTTTGGCCTTGGCCTGGACAGGTTGATAATCATCGTCGTCGTCATCACTGTCGGCACCTTCGTTCTTGGTGACGAATGGATTGAATTTATCATCGTCGTCGTCGTCGTCTCCAAACTTGTACTGTGAAGCGGACTGATTGCGGCTTGGCGCCGCCACTAAATATGTTCTTGATGATTGATTGTTTGGGCTTGTCGTCGTCAAAGAAGCTGTCCATGTCACTAGCCTCACCTGGATTGAACTCGTCGACCTTTGTCAGCACCTTGGGCATGGCTGGCGCAGGGGTAGGCGCAGCCGTGTGCGTGGCAGTGGGCGCGGGAGTGTTGGCAGATGACAACTCTGGAGTATTCTCCTTGGAGATACCCATTGACTTTGAGAGACGGGCG